>NW_023596127.1:0-19474 GCF_011947565.3 Pollicipes pollicipes
GAATTGCGGGTTAACTCACCACGGAGAGCATGGCCACCGTGCGGTCCATGTCACGGCTCATGGCCACGTCCAGCTCACCGCCCAGCTCGCGCACCGAGGCGCCGCACGAAAGCAGCAGAAACCTGGCCACAGACGGCGGCGGGCGTCAGACAAGCAGGCGCGCACGCGCTGGGGCCGACAAGCCGACGTTATACCAAACCAGTGCAATACGATGATGTCAAATCACGCGTCAGATGTCCTCCAAAGCGCCGTCTTAAAAAAACTAGGTTTATTTATCGAATTTTAAAGGCAGTAGCACGCGCGCGCATTGACGGTTTCAATCACGTCCTTATCTTTAATTTTTTTAGAGCCCTAGCTTTGTAGTGAGGTACGTTGGCGAAGACAGTCATTCGTACGATACCCCAAGATGGCTTCTATGTGCTTTTGACTGACTGCTGCATTGAGTTGATAAAGCCTAAATAAGTAAATGCCTTGTGTGAAATAAGGTATATAATATAATAACAATGATACATGTAATATAACACAACTAAATAACATCATAAAAATAAAAATAAAATAAATAATACATCTTGATATATTCCTTGAAAACCTGCCACACAAACTAAGCACGTTAAAAGACTGTCCATTCCCCGGACCGTGCTGCCCAAACAAAAACAAACGAGTCAAAAGGTGGAATGTTGCCTGCATGCATGACACGACATACTACTGGGGAGTAGAATTACCGTCGAGAAATATATTCCTTGCCAAAATGCACCACTACGCACAGCGGGTTTCGGGAACAACAAGTATGACTTTCGAATATCAACGCACTTTTTACGTTGGAGCAAAACTACGCATCTATGCCCCAGGTCAAGGCATTCCGATTTTAGTATAGCTCCAGCGGCCCTGTCGCCACCTCAGTCAGCTGTTAGCTGGCAGCACGCCAGGAGACAAGCCGGCTTTGCCACTCCTTTTGACGGAAAGCTACATAGAGACCGTGGGTACCATACGGTCTGACCCCATGTTGTACTTACGGGCGTTTTTCTCTACGTAAGTATTCGTTTTTACGTTTTTAGAGTAAGTACAATGTTCGGCCACATTTGACCAAACTTGGGCGCAAGCACCACAAGACTAAAACTTGGAATACCTTAGGGATTTAATGAAAAATCGAGCCGACTCACCGTTTCCGAATGTTTCACAAACCGGCGCCCAAAACAATTTGGTAAAGCCTAAATATTAATGTTACTTGACTATTAATGTTACTAAAAAAATTAAGAGCAATCCATAACGCATAGGTTGCGGAATCGACATCTTCCTTCGAGCCATCTGGATGATCTCTTGGGTTTTGGTTACATATACATTGATGGAAGCCTTGAAGTATGTCCCAGGCATGACGCAAACTCTGAAGCTGGGCGCTGTACTTCGCTACAGAGGCGTTCCCCTGTGCCAACGGCCGTTCTCAACCCAAATCGACAGTCTATACCGCGAACCGAGACCGCGGTCATCGGGACAAAACAGTCCGATTCGTTTACTTTCCGGCACGCTCCACCCAGAACACTGTGGGCAAATATAAGCCTGCAAATCAGATCCAACTGGGGATTAACTGCCGTGCTTAACTTACACTGCTGCACGCCTCGGGAGAGAGAGCTTGCATCCACATCGCGTGTAACGGTTTTGTTGAGTGATTCCCCAGGCGCCGCAGCCCTCGGAGCACACGCCGGCTGCAGCGGGGGCCTGGCCCGCTCCGAGAGCCGGGCGCGGCGGCCGGGGCGTACATGTGCAGGAGTTTATTCCAGTCGGCCAGCGCCAGGTCCGGCGTGAAGGCAGCCGCTGCACGAACCAGCGCTGGAACAGCTCGGCCGAGGCGAGCGTGTCGCAGAACAGGTGGAAGTCCTCCGCCTGCCAGCGCATGTTCGACTGGTTCGTCCGCACGTCCACCGAACGGCCGCACAGGAACGGCCCACATAATGAAGCCCGGGATGAAGTCCTCGTCTGGCGGCGACAGAGCGGCGGCCTCAGTGGCGGGCAGGGGGCGCGTCGCGCGCGATGCGAACGGAATCGCCAGCCGGCGGGGCTGGCAACAAACGCCGTCCGATGTCGGCTTGTGCACCCACCAGTGGTGTTGAAGGAAGCATGCATGTCACCTTTTTCGGTCCTTCTCACTCATGGTTAGAGCATAGGCGTCCAATCTGATTGGCAATACCAGTTTTCTTCGAAATAATTTTAAAAGAGCTAGGAACCTCGATTCAAGTGACCAGCTCCGGCTGGAGAAATCTCATTGGACTTCCTCCTCATGACTATGAAAGTAATGCGCTTCATTTGCCTTGCTTTTTCCAACGTGTGGGTTCCGTAATATTGCAACATATTAATTGATCAAAAGGCCTTCGTACAAACTGCTAATGAAGCTTTTTAAAGAGAAAACGACATGCAAAGCATAAGGCTGTTATCCGAAGTACAACGAAACGTAATGCTATGGCATGATTTCTCCCTCTGGCGTTCATCGCAGTGGCTCTTTTCGAGGCGCACTTTGGTGTTGGCAAAACGGAGTATCACATGGTCCATTATCACGCGGTCTGAACGGAATATCACATGGTTTTGGTCATAGTTTGACATTATAGGCAACGGAGAATCTGCGCTCGTATTTCCAATCAGCGTGCCGGCGTGGTTGCACAGGTTATTATTTCCCTCACGCGGGTACGGCCCGGACTACGACACTGGCCGCGGTTCGCCTCGTGCTGATTTTCTCTCGAATGTGACCAGGTTAATCAATAAGTAATAACAGGAGAATTGACCACTCTTGCCCGCGTGCGTATTATAAGACCGAATCCACGAACTTGACCCGGGACCTGCACCTCTCACATCCCGAAGTCACCGGTCCAAACAAAATGGCGCTCAAGATTCTTCATCATTGCAGCGCGATTTCACAAAAAATAGTACTGAACCTCGCTCCAGACTTCAAGTCTAGCAACGTTTTGGCGGCGATATAGCATACCTGAAAAACTATTTGAGCCGCTTAAACGCTCTTTCTTCACTTGTGCATAATTGCCGGATGTTTACCAAACCATGGGAACGGGAAAATGCGTTCCTGCAATAGTTCAGCGCTCCCTCAGTGTATACCATCTCCCCAAACAAGAAAAAAATGAAATGCTAGAATAAAAGCCAGTGCGTACCTTCCAACTAAAACAGACCCGCGATAAAAACCGGTTAGAAACAAGCCCTGGCTTTCAACTCTTCGACCCTGCCAGGCAGCACAGGGATAAGCCCAGCTGAAAGTCCACCGGACACAACCAGTTGAGTTTGGGCTCGTTCGTGTTGGTGCACCGGCTACAAAGGTCAACGAACCAGTCCTGCAAAGTCCATCACGACGACCAAAAGACAGGCTATCGACGCAACGACCTGCTGACGAGCCCCAGCCGGCGACACCAAGGGTGAGCTGTCCCGCACGGTCAGACGGCACGGACTGGTCGGCCGCGCTGCCGGCGACACCCAGGGTGAGCTGTCCCGCACGGTCAGACGGCACGGACTGGTCGGCCGCGCTGCCGGCGACGTCAGGGCCGCGCTCACCGATGACGTCACGGCCGCGCTCACCGGTGACGTCACGGCCGCGCTCACCGATGTTGAGTTGCTGAGCCAGCACCTCCCGGCGTCGCCACGAGGTCGCGCTCACCGATGTTGAGTTGCTGAGCCAGCACCTCCCGGCGTCGCCACGAGGCCGTGCTCACCGATGTTGAGCTGCTGGGCCAGCACCTCCCGGTGTCGCCACGAGGGCCGTGCTCACCAATGTTGAGCTGCTGAGCCAGCACCTCCCGGTGTCGCCGCAGCTGGTTCAGAGCCGACCGTTTCTGGTCCTTCACTTCGCGGGCGTTGGAGGTCTTCAGCATCTCTGACTGGCTGTCCGACGTCGACTTCACCTCGACCAGGAGGACGTAGAACTTGCCTGCCATCACAGACAAGGCTGGGGGGTCGGGCGCGGTGCTGGCCATCAGCACATGAGCGTGCAAGCGACGCAAACGCCACAGCTATGAATGTCGGCCTACGCCTACGCCCTCTCCCACTCTGCAAGTGGTGTCTCTGGGCGTCCAATTAATTCACCACGAGCTGATGCCAGTGAAACGGGCGTCGTGGAAATTCACAGAATGCAGAATGCATGAAGACAAGTCGTTCAAGACCACGGCCCAAACGTCCGCGTATTCACAGCGGGACGGAGCTCTGCTAAGAACCATTCGTAACGAACACAGTACATCTGTCCTACACTGAGCAAAACGCCGGCCCGGCTGTGCCCGCTCCCTCTCAGCCGACCGCGTCGGCGCCCGGCCCGGAGCGGCGGGGGAGGGGGGGGGGGCCTCACCGCCGTAGCGGGCCAGCAGCACGTAGTCGTGCTCGCGCGTGATGAGGCTGCTTCCCGACGCGTGCTTGGCCGACCTGCCCGCGTAGTGGCGGCCGTGGAAAAAGAGCAGCCCGAGGCTGGGCGCGCGCAGACCTCGCAGCAGCTCGAACACGACCCGCTCCGCCTCGGACGCCTGAGGGGGGCAGGGGGGGGGGGGGGAGGTGAGCGCCGGCAGCGCGGACAGGGAGGGGGGCGGCTCATGGTAGACCACAGCGCTGATAAACTTCTGAGGCCCAGCGGCTCGGCATCGTGACGTCTGTATCGCACCCGCGAAGAGCACCTCCCATAAGCAGATGTAGCGCCACCTGGGTGGGAGGCATGCGAGATCTCATTTGCGGAATGTGTTAGCCACAGTTTGACGGTAAGATCTAGCATTTGATCCGCATGTTGCGGATCATCGGTGCACGGCCCCGCGTCACGAGACCACCAACCTGTTGCTTTTCAGATGGGATGTACACACTGGGTAAGCTGTAGACAGCTGATTCGTTGGTGAGCAGAAGTGGAAACTCTCGCGCAACATAGCTGTAACGCAGGCACAGATGATCTAATGTTTTACGAATGCATCACACAGTGATGTCATTGGATAGAGAAAATCGGGCGACAGCGATATCGCAGACTTCTGCAATACTCTCCGGTGCAAACGCTTGCGAACTGAGACTGACTGATGGCACCACAGCACAAATCTCCCCCAGCACACGGTCCAGAGCGCCGAAGAGATCGCGGCTCTCTCGCTGCGACGCGGCGGCCAGAGCCGACGTCACTCACCGCATCGGCGAGGGGAAGGTCAAGGGGCGAGGGGCGTCGGTGTCGACGGTGGGGCCGGCTCACCTATTGAGTATAGGCTCCAGCTGCTGCAGATGGCGGCCCACGTCGTCCACGGCCGGGAGATAGACGCCCACCTCGCGCACGGGCAGGTGCCAGCCGCGCCGGCCGGCCGGCCCGGGGGGCGGCGGCGCCGGCGCCGCCGCCGCCGTCGCCGCCCCGGCCGCCGCTGCCGTCGTCGCCGTTGCCGCCGCCTCCGCCATCAGCCGACCGGCCGGCCGCCACTGTCCGCATCTGCGGCGCGGCGATGCAGTTGCCGTCACCGGTCGCGCCCACTGGCGGCGCGGCTGGGTGCAAACACTGAGGATATCCACTGCACAGTGCGCGCCAACAGGAGTCATGCGCAGCGCTGCCGCCACCTAGGACGGACTCTGAAAACTACGCGTCTTTTGAACTATTCGACTTCGATGGAGTCCATGGCAAAAAAGGGTGACATAATGATAAAAGAGTGATATATAAAAGGGTTGTCAAGTGAAAAACGCACCCTGCGAGGCACCACAATAGCAGCCTGAGCACGAACTGCTTATATACCCCACCTTTGCATGGCATACAACACATGGGGGGCTCCAATCACAAGGGATAAAAGAATCATAAATCACAAACAAGCTTGGAGCACAACAATCGCACCTCTAGACAATGTCTGTTTTCATCGCCATGCCCGGTGAATGCAAGGGAATTTCACCATTCAAAGTGAGTACAACCATTCCTTTTTCACTACAGTGCAAGAGGCTGATGCGGTTTTAAATACATTAAGGGCAAATGTAGCATAACCAAACTGTCCATGTTGCAACGACAGCCACCTCAGAGCAAGTTTTTTTTTTGGCACAACGTTTACCAATGCAGGGTAAGTCTACATTATTTTGAGCAAAACTGCCGGAAAAAATTGAGCCCTCATAGATCATACTTGCTCCATCTCATCGGTGATTTTGTACGGGCCTGACTGAATTAGCTCTTGCAGCATAACTCCACCCATCCTTATGAATAAGCCATAAATAACCCGTGCATGATGAGTCCCTTTTATTACTTAGAATACTCCCATTGAGTTTATTGCCTATTAAGGAATGCCGCACTGTCGGAAGGCTCACCGTCCTGTTTTTTACGTAATGAAATGAGGTACGTACCGTCGCACACTCTTATGGAGCGCCAGCGCGACCGCTGCGGCTGCCAACTCAGCGCGAAAAAGCCATGACGCAACAGGGATTCGAACCCAACTCGATTCGGAAAAACGACTCCCACGCGTGGAGCTGACATAGGAGTCGAACACGCTTTCATGAATATTTGGCTTTGGCTATCAAATTACCGCGACGGAGCCATGGCTAAACAGGAACTGGAACGCCAGCCCGGCAAGTGGGAGCCAAAGGCGCCAACCGCTCGGCCGCCTGCGAGGTCCGACTCATAAACCACCAACAGCGAAACCCAAACATCGAAGGGTCTTTAACTGCGTCCAGTACACTCATGAGATTTATCAACAGAGCAGCAGGCACCTGAAATAGCTGACCTTGGGCGCTGGATGGACATGCGATAGCAGAATAGCGTGACAGCAGTATGCACAGCCAACTAGCGCTGCAGGCGCATGCAAGGAGGAACGATCGACACTAACAATTAGTATGTATAAATAACCTACCCGGCAGGACGACACCAGACCTCGCACCCAAGCCAAGTGGTCACAAAACCAAACAAACGTTTCCAAGTAGCCATGCACAGTGTTGCTGAGTCGCGCGTTTCGAGCATTGCGCGCTGCGCCTGGCAGGAGCACAGGCAGGTGGGGAGAGGGAGGGGGAGGAGGGAGGGCACAAAGGCACGTGGCCACTAAGGTCCCGAGGGGTCCAATGGGTTGGCCGGAGGTCGTGTTGAGGGCCAACGGCATACACGGCCAGGTCCTTGAATGACAGTCAGGGGTCTTTTGCGCCGGTAGCCCCCCCCCCCCCTCCCCCTGTGGCCACGACGGCCGCGCTATCAGTGAGAGACCACAAATATCTTACAATCCGCTCTGTGTCAGCATGGGGCCCATTTCCCAAGAACAGACAAGAACGCAGGGGTCTGCGAATGTCACTCAAAGGCACTTCGTATTACTGGGTTCCTCTAAAGCCAGTGGTCCCTGAAGTATCGATCAGGGGCCAAAGGGCCCAACAACCATGGAACGACAAGGGACCCCCGAATCGGTCAGGGGTACATTTGCTGAACACGGACGAGGACATGATCCCAAACGTCGACGACAGGGACAATCCCCGAGACCCCGAATGAGCCTCTTGCGTTTGTCGGGGCCCTCTAACAATGAAAGAAAATATGAGAAGCAGAAAAAAACAGTGCAATGGTTCGCCACGAAACAGTGGAGGGCTCCTGTGTCACTCAGTGGTCCCAGCGCCGGGTGGAGGACGTTCGCCCCCCCCCCCCCGTTCAGAGATGGGCGCGATGAGTTAAACTGTGCGGGGTATTAGATCCCCTGCAGCGGCACGGATCTTGATGCGTCAGTGAGTGTCACGCGTCGGTCCGGGGCCCACTGCTCCCACAGCCATCAGGCCGCCAGCCTGGCCAGCCGCGCGGATCTCACTGGGTGCGCGGACCATGGGTGTCCGCGGCGCGCTCTCCGGCGCAGGCAGCAATGTTCCAGAGTCTTTGGGGTGCAGCCCCAGAGTTCACCCCTAACCCCAGGAGGTATCAGTGATTCAATGGTTTCCCACCAGGGAGTACGTCCAGCCCAACAGCGTCTCCGTCCGCCGCCCCGTCACACCTCGTCGGCTCGACGTCCAGGGCCTACCGCCCTTCCCTGTCGGAGTGCGGAGCCTCCAGTTCTGCGACTCTTTGCTCCAGAGCCGCCACCCTCTCGAGCGACGGTGCCGCGTCCTTCCTCCAGTCTTCATCGCCAAAACGCGGCAACAGAAAGCAAACTCAGTTGCTAACAAACACTTCAACGTACCAAAGACTTCATTCCCCGCCTGGTCTGTTGCCGAAGCTAACGGATGCGTTTGAGTTCCCGCGATGGCTGAAGCTCGGCCTGCTCTGTCGCGCGCAGGAAAGTGCTCGCTCGCCGTAGGGTTCGTCGAGGTCAAGGTCATCAGACCGTCCCTTTTCCGCGCCAGAATTGATCTTGATGGGCTTATTATCATGGGGGGGGGGGGGGGGGGGCAGCGGTATCATCGAGCTGTATGCCATTTCATACGTTAGCATATACGTATTGTCATACGTTAAATACATATGGCACTGCATAATTTCCTTGCCCGCATCAGTCATTGTTGGAGGGATGCGTACCACGCAACCATATCCTTCAAAGTCCACGAGAACCTTTCAGCCACTTCGTCACTTTGCGAATGGCGAGGAGTCATCCTGGCCTTCTGCATGCCGAAAGGTGTCGGATTAAAGCTGTGGTCTCTTGTCAGAACGGAGTCGCTCTAGGGCACCTGCTCGTACAGCCAACCCATCAAGTAGATAACGCGATCGTCGCTTTCTCGTTGACGACAGTGACCAGAAGCGACCAACCCATGTTGTCTTGGTGGGTGCTGGAAGCTTGTCTGCAACAAGACGCCAACGCCCGGAGCTTTTCCAGCCTGTCTCCGAATATCAGAGCCAGCCAGGTGCCATCCAAACAACATGTTGCAGTTGCTCCACGGGATCACCGAGGTCATTTTCGCACAATTGGCAATCGCAGCTGTCGCCACAAGTACGGGTCTGGAATGTTCCAATATTCGCTGCCCGGCAAAACTTAACCTCTCCTGTGGTAGCACTGGCTATCCTGGTAGGAATTACACTGTCTTTACCACGGGTACCCAGATCCGGGGAACGACAGGGCCTTTACGGCCCAAGTTGGCGCCTGGCTTAATGACACATCGGTTGTTGCTTTGCAGCAATTTTCTGTCGTGAGCTGAACTGGAGTCCGTACTGTCGCAACCGGCCTCGGTGGGATCTGCACAGAAGCCGCATACTTGATCCTTGATCAATTTGGATATATTTGGTCATAGCTGGCTGCAACAATCGTCAGGATTTGTGTCTGCACGGTTCCGTACTGATCCTCGAGGTCAGTGCCGAACTCGCAGTATAAGTCACCTGCCAACACGACGCCGTGTATGACCCCACCCAGCCTGCGAGGGTAAGGCATGCTATCCGCCTGGATTGCACTTGCACCCCGGCTGCTCACTTCTCCAAGCATGCGCACTTGCGCGCCCCGCGCTGCCTACCTTTGATCCCGTGGGCTGCATCACGCTGCTGATGCTGACCCGGCCATCCCTATTCAGTGTGCCACCAATAGGGTGTCGAGAGCCACGAGCCGAGCAGCCTGTCACCGCTATCCACCTCAAGCACTATCACGATTTCATAGGATTTCCATGGAACAGATGTTAGATCCCGTCACGTACACCCAGCACTTACCCGTTCTCCGGCAGCTGTGTGTGGGAGGAGATTGAAGCGTGATGCCCTCGCGCGGTCGCCGCGTCTGGCGCTTCTGGGAAGTGGTCAGTCGGACAACGGTGGCGGGAACATTTTGCCATCCCGTGCCCGTCTTTCCCGCAGCGGGCGCCCCGTCGTCCCAGCAGCAGGCGCTCCGTCTCCCTTGCACCAGGCGCTCCGTTTTCCCAGCAGCAGGCGCTCCGTCTCCCCTGCACCAGGCGCTCCGTTTTCCCCGCAGCAGGCCGTACGTCTTCCCCGCAGCAGGCACGCTGTCTTCCCGCAGTAGGCGCTCCGTCTTCCTTGCAGCTTCTTTGCAGCAGGCGCTCCGTCCTCCCCGCAGCGGGCGCCACGGTGGCCGCCGCTCTGCGCTGCGGAGGCCGCGCGTTGTGACAGCGTAGAGGCCAATATGGCCGACCTCACCGCAGCCAAGCAGCCCCGGACCGTCCCTGTAGCCCTGTTTGTTTCTGCAGGGCATATCTCAGAAAGTGCAGTTGAACCGGTTTCCAGTGTCATTGATGCAATAACTTCCTGCCGCTGGTGCAGCTGGCTCACAGCCCGTACAGCTGCATCGAGTTTTTTTGGCCAAGCTAAAAATAGGCACAGTAATAGTTTACCTCGAAGCAGACACTGCAGTCCGCGGGTGGGTCGGTTCACGACTGTCTGCATGAATTGGTCGCTATTTCTGCTTGATCTTGGCATGTCTAACTTGCCAGCCTGCTGACCCTTTTTTCCGAACACTTCAACGTCCTTCCCTGACTGTCGGGCCACATGTGAGCAGGCTGCGGACGCTTGTAGTTGGTGTATGTGCGTACGGTATCAGGCTTCTTCCGAAGACATAGCCTACCTTGCCTAAAGCGACATACCGTAATACCGCTGGTCCTCGGTCGACAGTGTTGTAAGGACGTCTAGGGCCTTCCCTTCAGTACGGTCAGCTCCACTTACAGTTTGTCTGCGGCGACTATCAGGAACCCTCTTGCCTCTATCAGCTAATCCAGCCGTCCCAGCTATCTCCCCGTCTCGGTAAAGGGCGTGACATGCATGGAAGTGGCAGGTTCGGATCCATAATTCAGGGTGAACAGCGCAAGGCGAATGCCGTAAATGTTCAGAGTGGTAAACATGCACTTCGGTATGCATGGTGGTTCCCTTTTGGGTGTAATCACATCAGAGTTATGCCAGTGGTCGACTATAAAGGGTGTCATAAACAGCCGAACTCATTTGCCTACGTCACGTGTTTACAGCAAAGCCCAACAAACAGAGATGCCTGCTGCAACACATCACGCTGGCAGCAGAACAAACAACTATCGAAACGTTAACGAAAGCGACATGCCTGCTGAAACGCCGCTCACTGGCAGCAGTACCTGACGATCATCAGAACCACATCGCGTCAAATATTCCTACACTGACATCACCGGAACCAGTGTTGGAAAACTTGACGTTTCCTGGTATAATGTATACCAGATTTTGTAGTCCAGGATTGTGACTAGGTTACATGAAATATTTTGTACTCCATCATGATGCAACAAGAACAGCTTTTGAGAAAAAAAACAACTCATTTTACCTCTTTGTGTCAGGACAAAATAAAACCAGAAGGTGCAACAGCTTGAGGCTTGCTGCTCCCATCAGGAACCATGTATTGATATCTGCAAGAGCACAAATCTTGCACCCACTAAACTAAGATGACCAATAGCAAGCAGCCTGTGTTGCCACCTAGATATTTGATAAACCAAGTATGGAAATGTGAAAAATAAAGTGTGTGAATGTTGAATGGAATTGCCTTTCAGCAATACCGGGAAATGATAAACAAGAACCAGAATCGCACCGGTATGTAGAGTAGCAAAGCTCTCACTTCCTATGTCCTACGCAGACCAGCTCAAACTTGAATATCCCTTAACCTACCATTGACGACGAACCGCATTAATTGCCAAGGATGCAACGAGCATTCACAGAAAACCGCGCGCCCAATTACCTACCGCAGACGGCCGCCTGCCCACGCGCTTCCACTGTATGATGGGAATGCAAATAAGAAAATTACTCGTAATTCGGCGTCGGAAAAGTCTCAACTATTCAGCGGCTTATGCCTGCCTCCCAGCTCAGGTTGGAGGTTGAACATAGCAAAACTCTCCAATTGGTTTTAATGATTCGCTTCCTCGTGACTGATTTGTCAAGAGCATAAATATTCTGCTCGCGCTCATCCCCTTGAACAGATTTGTAAACATTTGGAGGGAAGCTATATAGAGATGGCTATCATGATTATGAAGGACTTATTTGCTCTCATCCAGAACCGCCATGTGGTTGGATTTTTGGCCACTTCCTGGTATCCAAAGAATAAAAATGTTACGGCAGCTGTGAATTTAAACCAAGTTAGATTTGTCACTTAAGGATGTGAAATTAAAGCTGGTAATTCAGGCTTTACAAAAATACCCTTTTAAGTCGAAAAACTTTGCTATAAATAGCCAAAAAACTGTTCGAAGACGGCCATCTCACTCCGGCAAAAACACCAGGGCACCAGAGTAACATGAACCCAATACTTTGGGACAGTAAATTAAGGAGAAGGGTTTATTAAGACAAAAACATCAATTAATTGCAACCTAAATTATCATATTTCGTAATGATATCGGATAAAACGCATCAAAAACCATTAGTGCATTGCATTATCCGCCGGAGTCAGCGGAGTGACTGACTCCGATCCCTTTTGGCCGATCTGCACGGGTCTGTCAGGCATTGTACTTGCGCTGGCTCGGTAAATCGGTTAAGTAGTGCTGCCTGTCTCGTTATTTCGGGCGGGACGTGCAGGGCCTCGTGCGTTGACGGGGAGTGGGAAGGTGGAGGGCATGAATATTTGGCTGTTTTTAAAACCAGTTAGCTGGTGGAGCGTGAGTAGAGTGACCGTGGTGGAGCTTGAGTAGCGTAATTGTGGTGGAACCTGAGTAGGTGGCCGTCTGCGCATGTTCATTTGCATTTTTGTGTGCAATTTTTATCTGGCTGTGCGTATCGTACCCACCCTCCATTTTGGAGGGTGTATGAGCCCGCTGTATAGATGCCCTCCATTTTGGAGTGTATGAGCCCAATGCGTAACTACCCTCCGTTTTGGGGAGTGTACACACAGAGCCTTTCATAAATTGGAAACCAATGTATATGCACATGTGTTTCATAGTACAGAGTATGAGACTGTGTTGTTTCAGTGTGCCACGTTTAACGCTGGTGTTTCCTTTCATTAAAGTGTTTTTACTTGAATTGCTACATACCAAATGTAGCGCTTTTGTTAAGTGCCGCCCATTGCACTATTATCTCTCAAAGATAACCCAACTAAAGCTGTAATGACCCGCAGCACTTGGATAATTTTGTACTCCACTATAGAAAATTTGTACTCCGCTACCAGGAAAATTTTGGAATTTCCAACACTGACCAGAACACATCCATTAACCAGGGAGAAATCTAGTTATTTTATGTTTCACAATGCGATTCGCGATCGCGCTGGGGGTAAATGCCACGACATAACTTATTTGTAAGAAAACCGAGCTCAAAATCCGACAGGATGGCGATAGCTCACCTTTGTCAGCGTCAAGTATGCGTAGATCGTTTAAATGAGATGACATAGTTGTAAGTCCTCTTCACTTGATTATACCCATATACGCCCCTGTACGTGGCCACTTGTCCAAGTCTACTAAACACTGTCACCGCCCTTCGACCGGCTGCCGTCTCCGTCAAACCCCAGATCGTGCACAAGCTTATCCTTCAAACCCCCAGATCGCGCTCAAGCTTACCCGTCAAACCCCCAGATCGTGCTCAAGCTCAGCCGGACCCTTAACCAGCTGGTCAAGGCCACCCACGGGTGCATTTCATCACCGCAGAGGAGGTGCCAGCCAAGCCGAGAGCGTCAGACGGCAAACACGTGCATCACTGTGTTCTCCCCTGTCCCAGGGCGGAACAGACGGATTATTTGCTGGAAAAAACCAACCGCTACTTGCCCACAGCACCTCCCTGCCAAGGTGGAGACACGCACGTGCCCAAAACTGTTGCCACCGTCGAGCCACCCTGGGAGGCCGCAGGAAAAGCGGCGATTTTGAGTAGCTGCTGGTTCCTCCCGGGAGTACCAGCAACTGAGGGATAGGAAGATACTTCTTTATTGAGTGGAGCGATGGCAATGTTTCCAGGACTGCTAAAAATTTGATTGTTACATCTTGTACTTGTGATCGAACAATACAGTGCAAACAGGGGTGGGTGCAGAGGGGGGTGGGGGGAGGGGAATGAGAACATACCTCCCACCCCTTGGACCACTCATGAGGCCTGGGCGCCCCGTTCAAGGTACCAAAATCGCACGATGAGAGTGATATCAAAACCTTCATTTGGCACCGCATAGTCCTTGTTTCAACATGCACCGCAGAGGGATCCCAAGTCCTATTTTCGAGAAGCGACGAGCTCCATGAGTAACACAGGCGTCCGTGCCGTATCCATACCACGAAATTCTGGATGTTTTTTTCGGCACAGGTAATCACCAAAACCATACGATAGGGCGCCATCAACCCTTATTTTCAAGGCGCAGCAAATTCCAGAGGGCACCACAAAACACCCCAAAACTTCATTCTCCAAAGGGTACCAAATTCTAGGGACACAAACACTGTCGCACCACCCCCACTTCCAACGAAAAACCTATCGGTCTCTTGGGCAAAAGAACACCAAAACTTCCTTCTGACGCACCACGGCCTTTATTTTCGATGGGTATCTCTGAGGCTTTCACACTAAAGAAATTTTTGATTGGGTCGATCTTCGCCTTTCGGCGGAATACCACCACTAACCTACATTTCCGGGATTCAAAACCTTCATTTTCTAGAGGCTACCAAATGCCCGGGGGCGCCAGGATCACAAAATCTGTGCTTTTAAAAGATGACTAATTTCAGGAAAATTGAAATGCCCTGCCACTTCACTGAATAAATCCTGGATCGAGCAATTCGGTGCCGAAGCACCAAAAAAAAACCTCCACTGTGAAGCACCGTAACCTTTAATTTAGAACATACCCAACTCCAGGGGGCACCACAAAGAGCCCGACAGCGTTCATTTTAAGAGACAAAGATTTCAGGGGGCACCACAATATTCATATCTAAATGGTCGAAATTCGAGCTTAGCCTTTTCGACAATGAGTCACTTTTTCCATTTTGACAGCACAATTACTACATTTTCAAAAGACAACCAAATCCAAAGGGGTCATTTAACACGCGCCTCGATTTGGGGGTCAGTTTGATCTCCCGAAGGGTTTTCCCGAATGGCTTCCGAACGGTGCCGCGTAGCCGCACCATATTTTGCATAGCTGTAGACAATTGCATTGCAGATCGTTTCATAGACGACATTTTAGATGTACCCTGTAAAGTCGCTGACCTACGGCAGGTCAACGTCAGGCCATGCATTCAGCGAAGTCGATTTCTAGGGAATCGTTTAATCGGATGCAAAAACAGAGTGTTAGACGACGCCATACCTCTCTGAGATGCTTTTTTAGGAAACACAACAATTGAATGAACAAATTCCATTGACCTTGGGTCAGGTATGAACGTCGAAACAAGGTCAAAACCAACCTTTTTTGTTACTCTAGAGCTTGCTGTATGGGGTAGTATCTGGTGCTCACTTCGAATCTTTTGATAGCAAGGAACCACATTACACGTCTGCTATGGAATTCTTAATGGTAAGAATAGGTCACCGACCTCAAATGACCCAGGTCAACATTTTAGTTTTGGACCTCATTTGACCCCAATTTCATGACCTAAGAATTTCAAATTTTGACGCAAGTGAGTTCATGTACAGGTCACTACACCCTGCGAATTTGGTGTATCTAGCTCTTAGTTTCTGAGATCTCAGGGGATAAAATTGCCCCCCCCCCCCACCACCCGAGCGAAGGGTATCCAACCGGCCACCCGAGTGCGTGTTAAGGGACCCTAACATGTCCCCCTCTAAGGGACACCACAATCAGTGTCAGCACAACTTCTGTGTCTTCCACCCTGACGAAATCCTGATCAACCCCTTCAGCGCAGGGATATCCAAAGCTTTCACTCCGGGCATCATATAAGATAAGTTGGCCAATTCAATAAATAAAACATTTAGTTTAGATCTATGCTGATGTTCGATTCACGCGATACACTCAGTGCGTCCAGAACGAGTCTAAAGCAACAAGACAATGCTGAAATCTCGCAGCGCTCCATACCAGGGCTGCCACATCCCCTCTCTAAGGCGCCAAACATCCGATTTCGTACCGCTCCATGCCAACATCCGCTGCTGATACTGTGGTTTGTTTACCCTGCAAACCAAACACTCTGAGGATGCTGCATGAAGTCATAGAAACAAAAATAGCTTGTTTCAGGCTCTGCAGGGTGCTTTCCACATTAAGCTACACCACTGGATGCGGCGTGTCAACAAACCGTCGAATAGCTGCCGTACCACGACTCGATCTTCATTGACCAACGTTCCTTTCCCACGCTCATTCCCGCAGAAGTGTCGGCCCGAACGACGTCTACCATCATTCGCAATCAACAGTGACGAGGCAAAACTATTCTAGTGTGTGTCCAAGCGGCGGGTATCTGGTTCATGACCGCTTCAGGCCTGTAGATGTCCCTTTCCATATGTTTATCATCATCGGTGACAGCCCTGTTTACTGGCTGGCTGGTCCCGTTTAAGCAGTCCGCCGTCGTGTTCTCATCTCTTCTGTGGTGGTGATTTCGTGTTTTAGGGCGTCTGTGCACAACCTAGTAGTGACACGACTTCAGCCCAATTGATCACCTTGCAAAGCTTGTGTCGACACGTTCACTGGCCGGTTAATCCTGTCCAGGCGGTCTGCCATCGAGTTCTCACCTCTTCTGTGCGCAATCTTGTAGTGATATGACTCCAGATCCACTACCTTACAAACGCATGCAGGGGGTGGTCTGATTTGAGAGCCACATGAGCGCGTAGCGGCGTGTATGGAGCGCAGTTTCGCTGCCGCACGCAGGTATACCTTCCACCTCCTCACTGCAGCGACAAGGGCCTAACACACCAGGCCGCAAGAAGAACAACGGTGCTTCGCCGCCATCAGAACTGACGAGAAGCATGCCAGTGGTTTCGTTTCCGGCGTCTGTCCCCGGCTCGCTGTGACGAGAAACCGCCGACAATACTCACACTACCGGCAGCGACTCAACACAGAACTCCCCGTCCCTGTGCGAAATATTGGCTGCGGCCGCTCCGAAGTGTGGTGCGAAGCGCCAAAACCTTGCTTTTCACTCTTCTGTCCGTCGTGAGGCGGTAACCTGACGGGTCAGCTGGTACAGCGATGCCATCGGATCCGTGCCATCGGTCGTCTGCCATGGGAGGGACGTGCCGGTAGACACTAACAAATCCCACAACTTCTGCAGGTCCATGTCGTGCCAGCTTTAGGATGCTCCCTGATCGCTGTTACTGGATTCTCCCGAGTCTACATACGGCGCCAATGACCCCATGCCCGACAAGCCCACCCTCGAAGCATCAGAAGCGGCACCTGTCCAGGCGCAGCTGTGTGTTCGGCGTCCATCCGCAGGTCATCGCGTACCCCCTCCCCCCCCCCCCCCCGGACATCCGACGGGTATACATGGACCTGACCGTAGGTACGTGGGGGCCGTAGGTACGACACTGGACCGTAGGTACGACGCGAACGGCGACACCATGCCCCCTTCCTCACGCTGTCACAGCTATCCACCTATCATGTTTATTCCTGATGGCATGACCTCTGGTGTCTCCCATTTCTTTCAAAAGCAAATTCAGCCTTGCCACCAGTCACTCCAATGGTAGGAAACTGAGAGAAAGGCTTGGGCAAGGACTACAATACTTTCCACCTCACCCAGAGCCTTCAAAAATGGATGCAGCCCATGGCCATCCTCAGAGCCTGTCACAATAAAGATCAAACCTAGTGCTATAGATCTCCCACCTACTTCTGCTCCACTGTCTGGGTCATTGGCATGCTCTTCCCAACTTTCCATCACATGCTGGTTGTCTGCCTGGCATGGGCTCATATGTGCTAGGAGCATGCAGGGTGGATGTGTATAGATCATTGAGACAGACTCCTGATATCCCGACATCACAGCACAATCATCAGATCTCTGGGGCATACCCAGAAATACAGAACACTTCACATTAGGACCTGCAATCTCCAGCACTACAACCTGTGTTGCCACAGTTGGCAGAGTGGTGAGATGATCAGTACTACATGAGGGCATCAAGTGGGATAAGTGGTAACATTGCAGCAGCAATAATGTTGGTAACAAATTGGAGGGTAAGTGGAACATTGGTAACACTGGGTTTCCTTGTATTTTTTTTTCAGTTCTGTGCAAGCATGCCAGTTGAGTGACCTTGACTATCCATCACCAGGCATCACATTCAAGCAGCATATCTGCACATTCTATAACTTGTCCATTGTGGATCTGAAAAATGCATCAATGGTGGCATTTAGACCATGGCAGTTATTCAGGATGTCATGCATGACTTTAGCCATCCACCTGTTACATGATTCAGATAAGCTGGGATTACACTACTGGCCATGGGCACAAAATTATCAGCCAGTTATTACACCCCAGCACCCTAATGATCATCATTCCACTAATAGCCAGTATCTCTCCTCTTCACTTCTACCTGAGAGCACTAAGCATTCTGTCTTTCAGGCAAAAAAAGAATAGCCAGAAAAAAACAGAAACTTTGTGCAATCTTATCCCAAACAATAGATATTGCTATAATACATTGCTGGTGGTGAGGAAATGTGTACAAGACACTGTGTAGTTATTGGCTGTCAATTATGTTCCAAATTAGCTAACACAAATATTGACTATAGACAAAACTCAAGCCCTTAAGTAACCTATACAGAGTACCACTTATCAGATCCAAGTGCCTGAGGACCAGTCTGCAGGCCATGGCAGAACTGCCAACAAGATGTTTGATGCTGACAATCCTGCACCAGAAATGCTGGCAAACTACCCCATTTAAAACGGGTTTTGCTGACTACACTTACCTCCCAAAAACATTAGTTACCATCCTATTTGGTCATTGTCTGCAATCTTTCAAATTTTGAAAAACATGTCATGATTCCCTGAACAATAGAACTCCATTTTCTGCCCCATTATTTGATAAACTGTCCCAAATTGGAAGTTTTTGATCACCTACACCCCAACAAAATCTTGGAATAGTCTGTCATGGCTTGCAGCCTGGATTGGAATCACAATATTCTTCAAAATGATCATTGTCAGATATTTATTCACCTTAGACATTTGAGGATGTCATTAAGCAAACCTATGTCAGAGCTCAACTATGCCACAGCCGCGTGCATGGGTGAAGATCACGAGTCAAGTTTGAGTTAAGTCACTTCGTTCTAAACGACTTAAACATGCATTAGCTCGAGAAGTCGTTCTAACCAAATATCACGATCTGCGACAAAACGCAGTCATTTGGTTGTCTCACACAAAAGTGAGTGTGCAAACTCACCTGGTGTGCTCTAGGGGCACATCCCAATTCGTAAGTGTAGCAGAAATCGGATCTGCGTTTATCGGACACCCCAACATCCCCCAAGCTTGGCAAAAATCAACCGATCTATGTCTGCCATGGCAGAAGACTCAGTGTGGCTACTTATTTAATGCAGCAAGGGCGTCGTCTTCGCCTCTCTTAGTCCAAATGTTTCGACTGCTGATGACGCCAGCTAATGCTATACTCAATGTTCAGAAATCAGCCGATCCTTAGGGTCCTAAGTCCTGTTACGTCATTTGTTTTCGCTAATACACAAAGCGAGCGCACTTGAACGGACAAGTGCTGAGCAAGTGCGCAGGACGCTGGGCCCTTTGAATGGTGCGGGTGGAGGCCTTGGTTGGGGTTTGTTTGGTTTCATTTCAGGTATTATTGATACTCTGGTACTGATACTGATGCTACACTATT
>NW_023596128.1:0-47599 GCF_011947565.3 Pollicipes pollicipes
TCGTCATGCGGCAATATACAAGCGTTGTGCGCCACCGACCGCCAACGATATAAAAGGGAAGCCGTCACTAAACTATAGGACGGTTACCGTACATGGTAGTACATCGCATCCCCCTTTTCAACATATGTACACCATACACTAAATGTCCAGGCGGTCGGGTTTCTTCAGAACTCGACCGCAACGGGAAGTTGGGATGTTTGGCGGTTCGTGGTCTGGTACCGCTACTGCTCTGGGGCTCGTCTGAGCGCAGGCAGCTCGTGGAGGTGGGCTACTTTGCGCTGGCACCGTCCTGGCTGGGGTGGTGTTGTCCAAGGAGTTGGAGACGGGCTGAGGCTGCGCAGGTGTCGCCGGTTCCTCCGATAGACGGCGTCGTTGGCCGCTCTGATGGTGTACGACCTTGGTTCAGGCCGCTGGTCCACGACGGTCGCTGGTTCCCATCGGCCGCTCTGAGCGTGCTGTACGCGGATGGGTTGTCCGGGACTGAGTGTTGACAGCTCAGTCGCATGTCGGTCGTGGTATGCCTTTTGGGTGGTCTGGCGTTCCACCAGGCGTGGCAGGACGTCGGCCTGCTCTCTTCCCGGTCAGGTCTTCATGGACAGATTTCCTCGGACTTTCCGACCTTGGAGGATTTCGGCTGGGCTTGGCAGGTGACTGTCGATGGGCGTCGTCCGCAGGGTGAGCAGCGCCATGAGCACGTCACTGTCGCTCTCTAGAGGCTTCTTCATGGTCTGCTTCAGCGTTTGGATGGTCCGCTCTATGAAGCCGTTGCTCTCTGGGAAGTGGGGTGAGCTCGTGATGTGCTCGATGCTCCACTCCCTCGTGAAGCAGGCGAACGACTCACAGTCGTACTGTGCCGTTGTCACTCCTGATGGTGTCTAGGATGCCGTACTCCGCGAAGATTCCTTCAGAGCGTTGATGACTGCTTTGCTGGTGCAGTGATCCGGCATCCTCCTTACGATCGGGAACTTCGAGAAGTAGTCTGCGACGGCCAGGTACGTTTGGGAGTTCATGGAAGAGGTCTGTGCCGATGATCTGCCATGGGCGCGTTGGCAGCTCCATTTGTGTCATCGGCTCCTTTTGCTGACTCCTCATGTGGTTTTGGCAGGTTTCGCACTTTGCCGTCTCCCTCTCGATGTATCTGTTAATGTCTGGCCAGTAGCACATTCTCTTGCTCGCAGCTTGCACTTGACCTGTCCTTGGTGGCCTTCATGTATTTTTTGCAGGATTTCTTCCCTCATCTCTTGGGGGATGACGACTCTCTCCACCTTCAGGACGAGTCCATCTTCCACCGCCAGTTCATCCCGGCAAGACCAGTACGGTCGGAGGGACGGAGGCAGGCCTTTTCGAGATCCTGGCCAGCCTGCGACGATGACGTCACGGAGCTCCGTCAGCGTTTTGTCGCGCGACGTTTCTTCCTTCAGCTTTTGGAGCTTTCCGGCACCGAAGCGCACGAGATGGATCTGCAGGTCGAGCTCAATGTGGCTGTTTTCTGCCGCGGGAGGCGCGACAGTCCATCTGCGAGCAGCATCTGCTTGCCAGGTTTGCAGGTGATATGCACGTCAGTTTTGCAGACGCATCAGCATCCTCTGAAGTCTTGGTGGTGAGGCTCGGAGGTTCTTCAGTTGGATCATCTCCAGTGGCTTGTGGTCGCTCTCGACGATGAAGTCGCGACCGAAGAGGTACGTGTGGAAGCGTTCGCACCCAAACACGGCCAGGAGCTCTCTTTCGATGTTCGCGTAGCGCTGCTCGATTTCTGACGACATTTGAGGCGAACGCGATGGGCTTCCCGTCTTGCACGAGGGCGGCTCCCAGGCCTTTCTGCGAGCGTCGACTTCCACTCGTGTCGGCTTCCTTGGATCGAAGTATGCCAGGGTCGTCTCCTTGTAGATTCGGTTTTTCGCCTTTTGGAAGGCTACTTCGTGGACTGATGTCCAGCAGAACTCGGCTTCTTTCTTCAGAAGCCCTCGGAGTGGTTCTGTTGTATCTGACAGCTTTGGCATGAACGGCGATATGTATGTGATGACGCCCAGGAACTCTTGAAGCTCCTTCTGGTGGAGGGCGTTGCCATCGTTTGATGTCCGTGACCTTGTCAGGGTCGGGGTGCGCTCCGTCTCGGTCATACGTGATGCCGTAGAACTTGATGGACTGCTGCTTGATGGCGCACTTCCTGCTGTTGAACATCAGTCCATGTTTCTTGGCGACGGTGAACAGGCGGTGGAGGTTTGCATCGTGGTCGGCTTCGTTCTTGCCGAAGACAGCCACGTCGTCTGCGATTCCCATTGTTCCGGACATTCCTTCAGGATCTGGTCCATCTTGCGCTGGAACACGTCCTGGGACATGACCACCCGAACGGCATCCGGAGGTACCTGTACCTTCCGAACGGAGTGTTGAAGGTGGTGAGAGAGCGCCCTCATCCAACGTCACCGACCAGCAGCCGTTCTTGGCGTCCAGCTTGCTGAAGACGGTGGCGCCTGTCAGCTTGTGCGTCAGCTCCTCCAGCGTTGGTGTCTGGTGGTTACACTTTTGATGGCCTTGTTGAGGTCCTTCGGGTCGAGGCACACTCTGGAGTTCCATCGCTCTTCTTGGTGCAGACCATGCTGTTGACCCAGTCTGTGGGCTCTTGGACCTTCTTGATGACACCCGTTTCCATCTCGTCCAGCTGCGCCTTGAGTTGCTCTCTGAGGTGGATGGAGAACTTCCTCTGTGCATGTATCACAGGTTGGACTCTTCCTTCAGCTCGATGTGATGCTTAGCTGGGAACTTGCCGATCTTGTCGAACTGGTCCGGGTAGGTTTTCACGAGGTCCTCAACCGTGTTCACCTTGCTGTCTGTGGCTGTGATCACACAGCGCAGCGTCACCAGATTCAGCTGGCGGGAGCTTGGCAGTCCGACAAGGGCTGGTCCTTCAGTATCCACCACGAAGAACTTGGTTGGGGTCCAGCTGTTGTTGTCGAACCTGCAGGGCAGTTTCATGCATCCATGCTATTTGATGGTGGTGCCGTTGTAGGCTGTGAGGATCACATCTGATTTCACAACATCAGCAGCCCGTGGCATACCTTGAGCAGTCAGGGAGTGAGGGAACATCTGCTGGCACATTCTCACAGGCAGGGTAAACCTGACCACCAACTAAGGGAGAACTCTGCAATTCTTGCTGTTTTCAATGCGTGACCATGACTAGCCCTTGTATGTAGCCGTCACAGACATTGTTCGCTACGCGGATGACACCTAGGTTCCCGTGACTGGGAGGCCCAGCGACGTGAGCTCCCTTGTTAACTACATTAAACAACATATGTCTGGTCTTTCTCGGTGGCTTAGCAACAACGATATGTAAATCAACGCATAGAAAACTCAGCTTCTAATCCATGCGTTTCATCAAAACACTCGGGGCCTCCCACCATCAGCACTCAATTTACGGGAGCCACTGTCGCCGGTCCTCCCACTGTTCCGAGCCTGAGTGTCGTATTTGATTAGCGCATGACATTCTCAGCACCCAATTTACGGGAGCCACTGTCGCCGGTCCTCCCACTGTACCGAGCCTGAGCGTCGTATTTGATTAGCGCATAACATTCTCAGCACTCAATTTACTGGAGCCACTGTCGCCGGTCCTCCCACTGTACCGAGCCTGAGTGTCGTATTTGATTAGTGCATGCCATTCTCAGCACACAATTTACGGGAGTCAGTGTCGCCGGTTCTTCCACTGTACCGAGCCTGAGTGTCGTACTTGATTAGCGCATGC
Source organism: Pollicipes pollicipes (assembly GCF_011947565.3). Lineage (NCBI taxonomy): Eukaryota > Metazoa > Arthropoda > Thecostraca > Pollicipedomorpha > Pollicipedidae > Pollicipes > Pollicipes pollicipes. Next base: position 3,737 of record NW_023596128.1, read on the forward strand.
CATTCTCAGCACTCAATTTACGGGAGTCACTGTCGCCGGTCCTCCCACTGTACCGAGCCTGAGTGTCGTATTTGATTAGTGCATGCCATTCTCAGCACACAATTTACGGGAGCCACTGTCGCCGGTTCTTCCACTGTACCGAGCCTGAGTGTCGTATTTGATTAGCGCATGCCATTCTCAGCACTCAATTTACGGGAGTCAGTGTCGCCGGTTCTTCCACTGTACCGAGCCTGAGTGTCGTATTTGATTAGCGCATGCCATTCTCAGCACACAATTTACGGGAGTCACTGTCGCCGGTTCTTCCACTGTACCGAGCCTGAGTGTCGTATTTGATTAGCGCATGCCATTCTCAGCACAATTTACGGGAGTCTGTCGCCGTTCTTCCACTGTACCGAGCCTGAGTGTCGTATTTGATTAGCGCATGCCATTCTCAGCACTCAATTTACGGGAGTCCACTGTCGCCGGTTCTTCCACTGTACCGAGCCTGAGTACCGTATTTGATCAGCGCATGACATTCTCAGCACACACTGACAACGATGTGCGGTGATGTACAGGCACGGTCTGTGGCCTCAGCCATAGCAGGCATGGCCTAACGCAGTTTGCTGTGGTCACTACCACAGTCGCTACCACAGTCTTCCGTGGTCACGCTGGTGGGGGACTCGTGGTATCACTAATCCGCTACTGTGTCACCGTGAACGGAGCGAGCATCGGTACTCAACTAGCCCAACTGCAGAGGCTTTCAAACTTCGCAGGCAGTGATTTGTCCGGACGAAGGGAACATGACCAGATCAAATCGTTTTTAGCGATTTAGATGACTTCCAACAAGAAACATGTACTTGCACCACGTCCCCATCCTCCTTTTGCAATTTTTGACCACATCACAGTCCGGGTCACTCGCTAGTGGTCATGTAATCGGCCATAACATTCACCATCTTACCACTAGACATTGTAATCGGCTCGTGACTGCCCTGATACGCTCCGAGTCTGGAAGGCGCAGGTCTGGAAGGCGGAAGTCTAATTAGTCGGTGGTGACTGCTGTATTTAATGATCTGCCGGCAAGTATCCGCGCGATGGATTCATCGCGTCTGAAGATCGAGGTTCAGAACCACATGATACAAGGACAGCGAGGTAATGATTATGTTCCTGACTATCCTGTTTACATCACGATGTATGACCGCCTCGTGAATTCTTTGTGTTGTTCGTGAGCGCAATCCATCTGATCCACCATTTCATGAATTGTCTGACAGAAGGTTCAAAAAAGGCATACTGTCTGGAGTTGCCTCACAGCGCGTACACGTACAAATACACATACAAACCTCGCTGGATGCTTTTATCCTGTACCTTTAGTATATATATATATATATATATATATATATATATATATATATATATATATATATATATATATGATCACTCAGATCGACGTAATAATTTATGTCTATTGAATTCTAGGTGCATGAGTATAACATATCGCAGGCAGTGTCACGCACATCTGCACCGCCAGCGACGTGTTTCATGAGCTTGCCAACTCGAATGTTGCAGTCTCCGTTTATATGTGAACTTGCTGTGTAGTTCTATAGGCTTAATAGGTTGTTTATTGTTTGTTCATTGCTAATTTGTTTAGCACTGAGTATTGCTTCTGTGCCTGTGAGTGTGGGTGTGTGATGTTTTATGCCGGTGCGTGTGCTCGTTGCATGCAACGAGCTGTTCGATCATGAGCCCCTGTAGCTCTTTGTTCAGAAAAAAATGCGTTTGATATTTAATGACAGGATAGATGGCTGGGGTCTCAAGAAAGTCGACACTAGCCGTGCCCACCACACAATCAAAAAAGGATCTCATGAGGCGAGAAGCTTTCGTCCTCCTTTGATTGTTTGGATGTTGACCCGGGGCTTGGGGATGCGGGATCAGGGCGGCTTCCGTGATCTGTAGTTATCGACGGTCGCTGTCGGTAAGCGAGAATGGTTTCGACCTGGCCTGTCAGATCAGGTCGAATAAGTTTACGATTATGGGCTTAATTTGTGTGCTGTCGAGGGGACCCGGACTGTGGGAGACAGGTGAGGCGACGAGAGAAGTCGTTTTGTGCCCTACATATATTGCGTCTTGTTAGCGCTCTCCATCGCCCCACATCCATTTTGCAGGCGTACATAGCATTAGCAGCTTTTAACTTCCTTTCTCTCTATGGTCATTATTCGTGATGACTACAATCACAACGTTGGATATAGTTGATTGTTGTAATAAATCAATACAAATTTGAGTTTTGTCATATTCGCTCAAGAGCGTCACGATTCTTATGTTTTTTTTATAACCTCTCGTCGACTTGGTACTTGGCACTCGTTCGGTTCGTGCAGCATAGTTTGTGCCTTCACCTTTGTTTGCTTTCCCCTCATTCTTTGAAGCCCGCCCTACTTAGAAACTTGCGAAGTACATTTCCAATATCAGTGTCATCTTCTTTCTTTGTTGACCAGAATCCGTTTCACCGTCTGCCGTTCATTGCGCACAACCTGCGACGAGATGCAGGTGACCAGACTGACGATATTTTCATTGGCGAGGCGAGAGCAGGTGAGGAGATTCTAGCGTACGCAGCCTCGGATAACTCCAGCCTTACCCTGTTGAGAACATTCACTGCGAACCTCTAAAACGTTTTCTCAGGTTAGTTGCTTTGTTTCTTCTTTTGTGGAATCCCAGTTGGTGCCGTCCGTGCAGAATTTCTACCTCTGTGTTCAGGAAAGATCCCTTGTTCTGGATTTCGACTTTGCCCGTAAAATGTTGGACTGATTTACTTCCCAGCCTCAGTCACCGCTGCTGCAAGGCGTCTTTGTCACGAAGGAAAACAAACAGGTCATCGACGAACCTTCTGTAGATGTGGGTGGTGGGGGTCGCTTCCACGTGGCTCATATACACGTTGGTGTGAAGAGCACCCCAAGGTGAGAGCCCTTCGCTACACATCGGCATGGCGATGAAATTAGATTTCAGCAGAGCAAAAAGTGCCTCTGTCGCACAGATTTGCAGCATTTACTGGCATAGGGATCCAACTAGGGAACAATTAGTGACTACGCTCGCAGGCTTGTTTAAGCAGAATCTGCATCGTTTCAGCTACAGGTTCGTTGACAAAGAAACTTTTAGAATCGATAAAAACTGCAGGCATTTTCCCGTTCAAAAGCGCATCAAATTCCTGACTTGACACTGACTGAATGAAGATTAACAGGTGCTCGGGTGGGGGGTCAAATTGACCCCGAAGGTTTTTCCAAAACAGTTTCCGAACGGCGTGGCGTAGCCGCGCCAAATCATAATAATGTAGAAAATTAATTAGCGGGTCGTTTTGTGAACAAATTAGATGAACCTTGTGCTGTTGCTGACCTATAGCGGGTCAGTCAGGCCATGGTGTCAGCGAAGTCAATTTCTAGGCAATCGTTCAATCTGATGCAACAACGGAGTGTTAGACGGAACCATACATCTCCGAAATGCTTTCTTAGACAACACGACAGTTGAATGAGTAAACTGCACTGACCATCGGCATGAAAGTAAGACCAAGGTCAAAAACCAACCTGTTTTATTGCTCTAGGGCCTGCTGCATGGGATGGTTTCTGGTGCTAATTTCGAATTTATTGATTGCACGAACCGCATTCTATATCTTCCATGGACTTCTTAAAGGTCGGGATAGGTCATTGACCTGAAATGGCCCAGGTCAACATTTGGTTTTTAGGAGCGTACTGCCTAGCGTAAACTTTGTCACTTATTCAAATGCAAAACTCAGAGCAGTCACGTGTGTTTTTTGTCATCACCTTCAAAAGGTCAAACAAGGTCACTGACCTTAAATGAGCATGCGACATTTTGCTTAGAAACAGTGATCTAGGTTCTGGGGGCACTTTGTAGCTGGAATTTAATCTTGTTTGACCATATTTGAGCAAAAGGTCATGACCTAGGAACCTCAAACTATAAGTTAAGTGAGTTCACGTGCAGGTACGGCCTGCCGGACATACCCTGTAAATTTGCTGTTTCTAGCTGTCATAGTTCTCGAGATCTCAGCCGTGTCAAATTGATCCCCCACCCGAACGAAGGGTATCCAGCCGGCCACCCGGGCGCATGTTAACTGTAAATGATGAGTGTACGTGGCTGGAGCGTTTTGGCCTGACGAGTACGTGTTTTGGAAGCTTTGTGAGTAGGGGTCATAATTTTTTTAGATCAGATCAGTCGCAGAGGATTTCTTGGTTTGTGTGCCTTGACCGTCCCATGCATGAGTTTTGGCTCGTATACGGCAATTGGTTTACCAACGTGTACATGTCCAGCTGCTGCTGTCACAGCGTCGATCAAGCGGTTAATCTCTTCTTTAGTGCTTTTTTGGGGGTTTTACTGTTCCATTCAACTGAATTGGCGAAGACCCAACCGGGCAGCCAATCCACTTTCCCACTCTCCCTGCACACAAACCATTGGCCGCTTCTCTGACCGCTACAGGAGCTTCATTCCCTCTGGCAGAAGCTCGATATAAAAATGACCGCCTCGAACGCTCTGTCCGAGTGGGACGCAGCTGACGTTACCATGCCAACAGTGTCCGAGCTTCTCTGCCGACATTTCTGCTCCGTGCGTGTATTGTTCACAGAGAGAGGCAGGTGCGTGCGAGATAGGCATTCTGTGCTGCAACATGGTCATATCTCTTTTAACAACAAGCCGATTTAAAATGGCCCAATATGCCAGTCTTATAAGATTGGTGTCATATAATCGGACCTACTGCAGCGTTCAACTATCCTGGCGCCATGGTTTAGCTCGTTTTGGGTTTGCTTACCATCCGTTGCTGCACATCCTGCCCGGACAGCCATAGGGTACAGTATGTGGGGAATATGTTCGCTCATGGTCTTACGCAAAATATCCTCGGTGGCCTATGGGCTCGTTTAAGCCATCATCACGCACTTAGGGGAGTGGGCAACGAAAGAACGCAGACGGGAAACCGCAACACTACACTCACCAGCAACGTGTTGATCATCAACACTTCTCTATAAGCTTGTGAGGACAATAAAAGCCTCTCCACACTTGAAACATCATGCACCAGAGACATGCCATCCATTACTAACAGCGAGGGGAGGATCCAGGGGAGGGGCACGGGGTCATTGCCTGCCCTTGGGTCCCAAAGGGGCCCCTAGGCCCCGAAGCAGCCGATAACCGGCCAAACGGACACAGCTTTTTTAGAGCAAAACGTAGCAAAATTGGACGTCTTTATGCTTCCAGGCGACCAAGAACTGTCGCAAGCGAAAGTGAAGAGTTCACGACTAGACAAAAATGTTTCTTTATTGATTGAGAGGGTAGTGATTGGAATATGTTAAGGTTCATTACGCTACCCAGAGACTCTTAGCTGTTTCTGGGACCCTATATGTCCACTTGCAGGGTCAATCCGATCGTTAAGGAGCCTTTTACGTTGCCCTTGATTGTTTGATTTTTTTCCCTTGATTTGCATTTGCTCGAAGAGACATGCGCCGTTGATGAGACCGTTCCTGCTAGCGTGCTGGGGTACTCTTGTCAATCAGGACCTTCCACGGATCCTTCCATTCGCCCGAAAGTTTTTATACGCTGTAGCCGCGGGCCTCATCTGGTAAGGTGCCGGGGTATTGTCGGTCATTCGGGGGCCCTTTACCTTGGGCTCTGTTTACTTACTGTGACATTCGCGAGGTCTACGACCCTCCCAATTTTCTGTTGCTTGCTTAGGGTCTCACGCTCTTGTCGGGGGTCCCGTCTTTTAACACGCGCTCGGGGAGGCGGTTGGATCACTTTAAGCCCCCCAAGGTTTTTACGGAATGATTTCCGGTCTGCGCGGCGTAGCCGTGTCAACTTTGGCGCAGATTTTAAAAAGTGAGATAGCAATCTTTTGGCATAAAGAATGTATATGTGCTGATAAGGTCGCTGGCCTAGGGCAAGGGAAAATCAAGACATGAATTTAGATAAGACAATTTTTTTAGGAAATCGTTCAATCTCATGTAAAACGGAGAGATAGACAAAGCCATACATCTCTAAGATAGCTTCTCAGGAAAGACAACAATTGAACCAACAAATTCCGTTGACCTAGGGCCACGTATGAAGGTCAGACCGGGCGCAGGACCTGCCTGCTATAAGGTCTGCCTACTGGACTGCTGGCCTGCTGCAAAGACATCCCAGCGATTGTCGGGTGTACAAGGCGCACACTGTATATTTTCAACGTCCAAACCGCTCTGTCTCATGCTCTGAGTGGATATATCCAGCCACGGATGGTGTCATGTTCACTGAAAATCCATTTAGTACCGCAGAGCTTTTATGGGCTAATGGGGAGTTGAAATGCTGCATAACATGCGTACCTATGCTCTGTTTATCGTAAGAAAGAACGGAATTAAAGTGCTGCCAACGATGTTGCACTTTTTTTGCGCGTGGGTCATTATTCGAGTGTGCTGTGGCCCGAAATTACCGGTATCGTGACCGGCATCACTTTGGTGTTGCTGTAATATTTTACACAGTGAAAAGTTTTTATGCTGTTTTGCTTATATATTTCATTGTCTTTTGATATGTTTTATATGTTTTAGTACCTATTTACCAGTGAATGAGAAATATAATCTAGCGTCTGGAAGGATTCTTTGGGCACAAAGTAGGGAAATTGTTTATAATGTGTATCAACATTATGTCGAAGACCGGGACATGAAGCTGAAGGCGGGAGACGACGACGCCGTCCGGGAGAGTCCATTATGAAGAACAGCAGCTGTAACGGGCGTTGGAAAGACTACAGTCTACCGCATACAAAGTGAAGCCTAGAATGATGCCAGACTGAAATCGCCAAGCCGATCCCGACCAGCTGCAGCAAGACCAAGGGTGGATCTAGATCCATTCAATGTTTGCGCGATGAGGAGAATGATACACCAAATGTACATCGACGGAAAACATGTTACTCTGGACACCATCACGGATGCTCTTCACGAACAGCTCGGCGTCACCGTGCCTAGATCCGCCGCAAGAAAACACCTACTCGCGAACGGATTTAAGTACTGAAGGATCGACAAGCGCAAGATCCTGATCGAGAAACCTCATATTGCAGCAACGAGATGCTAGTTCTTGCGGGAGATGAGGAGGCTGCGTAGAGAATTTCCCGATAGCAAAATCATTTATACCGACGAGACATGGTATAATCAGTACGGTTTGGAGGACTTGGCGTGGCTGGACGGTAGTCAAATCAACGGACGGAAGGACGCCATTGGAGAAGGAAAACGTTTAATCATAGTCCATGCCGGCTCTTCAGAAGGATTTATACCGGGCGCACTTCTCCACCTCAGGACCGATGGCAAGAATGCCGAATACCATACGTCAATGAACGCCGACTGCTACGAGAAGTGGTTCACCGAGTGCCTGCTCCTGAACGTGCCAGAGCACTCTGTGATCGTCATAGATAATGCCTCATATCATTCCCGTTTCTGCCAAAAAGTGCCAACTTCTAGCTGGCGTAAAGCGGAAATCCAGGAGTGGTTGTAGCAGGCAGGTGTGACCATCGACGAAGACATGCGGAAGGTGGAGCTGCTGGAGCTAGTCAAGTCTCAGAACCTGAAGCAGGAATATTTTCTGGACAACCTTGCTAGAAATCATGGTCATCGGATCGTTCGCCTGCCGCCGTATCACTGCGATTTGAACCCGATAGAGTTAGTGTGGGCACAGATGAAGCGCGTGATAAGACGGGGGAACTTGACGGGGCGGATGGCGGAGGTGGAACGGCTGGTAGAGGCAGGTGTCCCAACTGTCTCTCCAGAGGACTGGAGGACTGAAGTAAGTGCTGTGAGCACGTCAAAAGGCTGGAGCAGCAGTACTGGACGAATGACGGGCTGCTAGAAGATCTCCCACCGGTTGTCGTAACAACCGATGATAGCAGCGACTCCGGCACCGACAGCGACAACGATGAATGAGAGCCGTGTGACACATTGATCATGAGAAGTGCTTCCGTCTCGTTCTTTTCAACTACTACTACAACTACTTTTCTACTTCGTAGCATTTACGTGGATGTGGCATGTAGTTACGTATGGGGTGTTTGAGCTGGATGTATTGTACATACATCTGCAGCTGAATGTTCAGCGTTTTGTTGAATACCTTCAATAAAACTGAGCAAATTAGTTTTCTGTGTTTGAGATTTTCCCATGTTATTTATGAAACAGCACCAGTTTGGAGGAATCACCGAATGAAAGCATAGCATAACTTGTTCCAAAGGTGGGCAATGAATTTAAAACGTAAAAATAATTGCCAACGAAACTAACCCCAGTGCCATATATATATATATATATATATATATATAATATATATATATATATATATATATATATCGACCAGCCACATGAACATCAAGTTGCTGCAAGCAATGCAAACATCCAAAGCTGCTATTGCTTCGAGAGATCCGCAGTGCTGTCCTGCAGGCCTTTCGACCAATTTTGTTGAGTTTGAAAAAAAATTCAGCGTGATGCTCGTGACGAATTGATTGACCAGCTTTAATTCCGTTCTTTCTTACGTCCAGCATAGCCGTATTTTGAATTGCTATTCCTTTGAAGACACCTGAGACATGGGTGGTATCCACGGATCCGACTTTCAGCATTTACTTGCATGCTGGATGCGAGCTGCGGCTATCACATGCCAAATGGCTTATAAGCTTTTGTAATGTATGACCTTCACACAGAAATGCGATACCAATTATGTCTTGACATGTAGTCTACGATGCGTTTCTGCGTAATGAATAATTTTGTGCTAGAATTCGTTGCACGCATGCAGATAGCCGGTACCAGTTGCCGGCTGATTTGTCTTATCCAGCGCACAGAAGCAGACTGCGTGCCACTATCTTTTATTTTCTTTCACAGTGTAAGCCATCTATTGAAGAAGCTTCCCTCCATTAGTACGCCGCCTTGAGCTGAGGAAGGGACGGCCAGATGCTACTGCGGGAACATGCAAACCGATACCTAGTTACTGGGAAACGAAGCCAGGAAAGGGCCAAACATTACAGCGAGCAGGTTGTTGACACGGTGCAGCCACGGAAGGTAGTGATCAGGCGCATACACCGTCACCGTCTACCTGCTGTAGAGAACCAGGCAGAGCAAAGTCGGCAAAGACCGGCTTATCCATCTTCTACGGTAACTAATCCCAATGTCAGCTTGACAACGAGAACATGTACGCAATACCCCGTACATAAACAGTGACTTAGACTCTGGGCGTGTTGACGGTTACGCTACAAGCATTTGCACCCCTAACAATGGTTGCATATGCATGCGGCTGTTGAGTGATACCGCAGCGCAACTCGAATAGAGGCCAATTCTCACTAGCGCCATCATTATAGCGGCTTGGGCCAGCAACGGGTCGACAATGATGCTGGTCAATATAAGCGGCAAAGCCGCAAAGTCACGAAGTCCTTTAGCGCGTGACACTGATGAAAGAGGCTTTGGTCGACCGCTCCTAGACCCATCAATAGTCACGAGGCCATGAGTGCTCTTTTCAAACAGCCGACGAGATGCATTGCGCTGCTGACAGCTTGAACAGCCGTGGGTCATTTTACGACTCGGGTTATGTTTTATCATTAACCGTCTTCAACAAGCGCTCAATTCATCGATGCCGCCCAGTGCAGCGGAGCGCGGGGGAGGGGGGGGGGGGGGGAGGGGTCTCGGGAAGTAGAATCGTGGGCTCAGGACTTTCCAGGTAGGTTCTTTGTCTTCAGTGCCACAAGAGCTGCCGGCATGGACGCCGATCCGGCCGGGGGTCGGCGACGAGGCTCTGGCCGCATCCTGCTGCACTGGACGGCGCGCACGGCGCTGCTGCTGCTGCTGCTGACGCTGGTGTGGCAGCAGGTGCAGGAGTTCCGCTCCGAGCCGGTCAGCTCGGCGGTGGTGCGGCGGGTAGCGCCGTTCCCGCGGCTCACTTTCTGCCCCGGCTCTCGTCTTCGCGAGAGCCTGGCCATCGACCTGTACCGCCAGCTGGCCAACGGCTCGCTCTCGGTCACCGAGTTCTACAACCGGACCACGCTGGAGATATTGCCCGGCGGGCTGGATCAGCTGGACGTGACCAGCGGCAGTGACGACATCAGCACGCTACCCCTGTCGGGGCCGTTGGGCGTCTGGCGACGGCGCTTCTACCTGCATCTAGGAGAGCAGCCGTGGCGGCCAATGCGCTGTCTGACTTTCGAGCCGGGCGCAGTGCTGCACCGGAGAGCCCGCAGCCCACTCTCGATCAAACTGTTCCTGCACGTGCCTGTCCTCTTCACTGACAGGTACTACAAGGTGGCCTACCGTCTATACGTACACGGGCCGGAGGAGCCGAGCGTGGGCGACCTGCCGGCGCCGCGGATCGACGAGCCGGTGCCGGTGACGCCGGCCCAAGAGCTGTGGTCCGGCCGCGACGCCGGCTTTCTCGTGACGGCAAAACTGCGCCGACTGGTCAGCGTGCGCCGGCAGCCCTGCCGCGACGAGCCCGGCTACTCGCCAGCCCACTGTCTGAAGGAGTGCCTGTGGCGGCGGCTGGCGGCGCACATCGGCTGTCGGCTGCCGCACATGGTGTCGGCCGGTGTGTTCCTGCCCGAGCTGCGCGGACCGCTCGACCACCTGCCCGCCTGTACTCGGCTCGTGCAGACGGAGTCGCGCCGGGGAAGACGGTTCATTCCCTACCAGCCCCGGGAGTCGTTCTGCCTGAGGCAAAGCTTTGAGTGGACCCGGCCACGAACGAAGTACCGGTCGAGGACGCTGGCGAGCGACGCCTCGACGAAGGCCGCCGCCGCCGCCGGACAGCGCTCCGTCCCCTCACGAGCCAAGCGTGCTCCAGTTCCGCCACCCCCACCTCTGTTGCTGGACATGCCGGAGGGGGCGGAACAGTACGTCTCCAGAAGTCTGCTTGAGCACACAAGCGGCTGCGAGTGCCCGGCCGCCTGCCGCGAGGCCGTCTATGACGTGCGCCGCAAAGCTCTGACCGGTCTTGCCGCCCGCAACATTTCACGCCTTTCTTCCTGCCTGACGCAGCTGCATATGACGCTAAATCTGCCTGCGGATGAGGTTCAGGAAGCGGTCGCGTTCACAATGAGTGCACTACTTGCTAACATGGCGGGCTCCTCGGCCTGGTCACCGGATTCTCGCTCTTCACCCTGGTGGATCTTCTGGAAGCATTGACGTGCGGCATCGGCCCCAGATGGCAGAGTCGTCGCGCGATGAAAGCAGGATGTCCAGCTCCAGAGGCTGACACAGCGGCAAAGATAAGGGCATGGTCAAGAGCGGAGCCGAGAGATGTCACGATTCTGCAGATCGATGGAGAAGATCAACCGGCAGTTCTATGTTGATGCAACACTCCGACATAATGTGACTGCAACTGACTCGTCGACTCCCCTGATCTAAGTCGCGACTCCCCTGATTTAAGTTGCGACTCTCCTGATCCACGCCACGACTCTCCTGACCCACACCACGGCTCTTTTAGATCCACAAAATCCACGCCCACCCCACCGATCCATGCCGCGACTTTGTCATCAACGACGTCACGACTCTTATAATTAAATGGGGCCTCAGGGCGCGGACCAACAGAGTCAACTGCTCTGTGCTGCTAGCGTCGGGCCTAAATAGCAGTCCGCATTGTCCCAGAGCGATCCACATTGGCTGCAGCAGGCTCTCTGGTTAATGCTTGATATTTTTATTTGAGGTCCTACGGGCCGGGGTCCTTAATGTGACCTACAGCCAGCCGTCCGGGGCCTTCATTCAGCCTGCCAATTGGACCTTAGGGTTTCGGTCACGAGGAGGCCTTTGGGCTTCTCTTTGGGCCAGCTTAAACACTGTCCCTGGCCGACTTTGGCCCCTTGCCCTAAAAAGACTCATTGTTAGGCACTGAGGGTCCCTGGCCGACACAGGGGGTCCCTCATTGACTCAGGGGCTCTGAGCCATGGGCGGCCACGGCCACGAGATACGCCCAAATTGCAGGCCGCGGCTTTGTCCCTGCTTAGGAAATGGGCTCTCAGACCCAGACCATTCCACGAAAGAACTTCTAACGGAGTACTTCTAACGACTTAACTTCCACGAAATGACTGCTGATGCAAACGCTTCTCCGCAACGTTACTTCTGCTCGACAAAATTTCTAACACCAACACTTCTACGAACTAACACAAAAACTTTGACACATTAATCCATGCAGCAAAACCTCCGACGCACAAGCCTTCATGCGCTATCACTTCTGATGCGAAACTTCTAACATATAAACCTATACAAGACAAAACTTCTGGTTCGAAAAGTTTTAGGTGACATTTTCCCACGTGAATAATCTTCTTGCGTAAAGACTGCTCCACGTTCCTTCTAACATTTGCACATAATAAAATCGCTCCACGACATTAATTCTAGCGTTTACACATAACGAAATTACGCACCACATGTGCACACAATTACGCATGGACATGTGCACGACACCACGAAATGCACGCACCACTTGTCGCGTAAAAGCTTGATCAATGGGAGCCTTTGCGTTAAAAGTGGCATGGCGTAAAAGTTTCTTCGTTAGAGTTTTGTCGTGCAAAAAAATGTTGTGTAGAAGTTCTTATGCCAGAAGTCTTGTCGTGTAGAAGTTCAGGCGTAAGAAATTCTCGCGTTAGAAATAACGTCGCGGGTTTTTGTTTTTGTTTTTGTTACACAAGTTTTTGCGTTATAAGGTTTGTGACACCGAAGTGAAGTCGTGTAGAGGCATTTACATTGGCAGTTTTTGTTCTTTAGGAGTATACGCATTAAAAGTTCTTGCATTGTAAGAAGTGTTACGCAGAAGTCCTTGAACCTTAAGTTTGGACACCAAGATGTAATCTGGGTAAAAGTTCTTGCGTAAGAGCTCGTGTTTCACAGAAGTCTATACAGCATACAATCTTACATTAAAATTAATGTCGCGTAAAAGTTCTTGCATTAAAGTAACGGCGCGTAGAAGTTCTTGCTGTTACGAGTAATGTCGTGTAAAAGTGGTGTTGTGCAGGTTTTGTCTTCAGCATCGTTTGTGTTAGAAGTGTTGTCGGTGCACCAGCCAGGCTCCTGCATACTATGACAGTCACATTTTGTGTTGACACCGCCACATGAGGCTTGCATCTTTTCAAAAATCAACTTCCAGGAAGCATTACTTGTTCGTGACCACGCATCATCACCAAACACCTGCTCCGCATCACTAAACGGCTGCCCCGATGCTCTCGCAGCCATCTCGGAGGCCCTGTGACTGCCCAGCGCTCTTCCTGCTGCCGCCAGCTGACCGTCCACCAGCGCGGGAGGCCCGTGCGGTGCGCGCCGTCTCGAATGGGAGGCAGCGCTGGGGCCGGACAGGGCCACCGCCGGCGGGCACAGCTGCATACTGAGCGTGGCGGCCGGCCACGTCCGTGCCGCGCCGCACGCGTGCCTTCTGGCCGGCGGGAACGCACTTGGATCAGCGAGCCGGGCCTTCACGTGGTCGTCTCGACGCTCGTGCCGGCGACGCGAGCGGTCTCAGCGAGCCGGGGCCGGACAGCGCCCACTGCCGCGGAGGGACCGCCCTTACTAACCTGCACACACGCAGCATATGGCCGCATCATATGGCCGCACCATATCACTGCGGGTGTGTGATGGCGTCATGTGTAATTATGGTTGTGCGTTACATGTACGACGTGTTATTATGGCATGAGATACGGGACATACAACATGATACAAGCACGCGGCCACACAAAGCTCAAACGAAGGGTGTCGGGAAAAATGTCGAAAAAATAATGACGTCCACAGCAACAGTTTGTATTTATATACGTACACGCAGGAGCAGCCACGAATGAAAATAAAAGACTGAACTCATACAACATGACAAAATAGCATGTGCATACGGTTCACCTAGTGATGCACTCATTTGTTGATTTTGGGAACCTTCTACTAATGAGAGAGATTCACTTGGTTATGGACGGCATAAGGAAAGCAGAAGACGTAGCGCAAAATTTGTCACTTTTCTTGCCTGGCTGTAGAGAAATAAATCGGAGCCCAGCAGCTGATGCTCCTAACGGTGCCCTCAAAAATACGACGCTTCCCACACGTGCGTCTTGCGCCGCCAGCTTCCAAATAGTACCGCTTCTTGACTTATTTTGGTTGATTACGAAACTGGCGCAGTTGTCTGAGCCCTGAGAGGCCGCGGTAGAGCTTTATAGCAACCAAGTCGCAGCCAACATTGCCATAGACATAGAGATAGAGACGGGAATAGAGATAGGAATAGAGATAGGGATAGAGGTAGAGATAGATAAAGATATAGGTATAGACGCAGGCATATACATATACATAGCCATAGACAGAGACAGAGACATAGATGTAGACGCACACACAGGCACAGACACAGGCACAGGCACGGGCACAGACACCGGCACAGGCACAGCCACAGGCATAGACATATCCATAGCCATAGTCATAGCCATAGCCAAAGACATAGACAAAGACAAGGACAAAGACAAAGACAAAGACATAGACATAGACCGGCATAGACATTGTATCGTGATGTTACTGGCGTGCGCCTGAGGTCGCCCCTGCTCGCGCCGCCAGTGCTGCTGCACCTTGGTACGCCGCTGCCCCGACCGGCGGTGTACTGCCTGGGGCGCCGCCCGCCGGGGTCGGCGCCGCCTGCTCGCCTCGCGGCTTAATACAGTTGCCGTCTCGCAGCGCTCGTGTCTGGTCTATACAGATGGAGCACGTAAGAATTGAATATGGCGCAGCCTCATTGAACCTGGAGTAAGCTTAAGCAAGCATGAGCAGCACATTAATCTAAGCAGTGTGAGTTGTGAAGCAAGTCAAGATGCCTGGATTTCGTCCTCCTGAGGAATTCGACTTCACATCGCCTGAGAGGTGGCCGACCTGGCGTGATCGGGTCGTCCGCTACAGACGGGCATCGGGACTACACAAAGAGGACGGTGACATACAAGTAGCTGCGTTGATTTACAGTATGGGTCCGCAGGCTGAGCATATCGTACCAACACTAAAGCTTACTGCTGAGCAGAATGATGATTTTGAAGTTGTTGTCTCAAAGCTAGACGGGTTCTTTATTCCGAAAAGGAACTTTATTGCAGAGCGTCACAACTTAGAACTTAGATCTCAAAGCTCAAGCTTTGATGAATCGTACATCAGAGCTCTGTTCTCTCTAGCTGAGCACTGCAACTTCGCTGACGCTGATGAGCGTACCAGAGATCGTCTCATCTCAGGAATGTCTGACAGGGAGCTGTCCCGTAGAATTCAGCTGAAGTCCCTAAAGGAGAAAGTGTCTGTAAATACCGTCATTTCGATGATGCGTAATGTCGAAGTCGTGAACTGCCGTGACAGCTCTGGTCCGCCGATATCAGTAGGGTTTGTGCACCGGCGCAGCACAGGCAGCCGCGCCAGCAGCACCACCCGCGACAGCAGCAGCATCAGCAGTACAGACGTCAACAGCAGCCTTCCACCGCGCAACGGCAACAGCATAGTCAGCGTGCCGACTTTTCAACAGCATGCAGATACTGTGGAAGAGCACGTCATGTGTCTCCGAAAGATTGTCCCGCTAAGGGAAAAATCTGTGGCAACTGTCAGAGAATGGATCATTTTGCATCTGTTTGTCGCTACAACGGTGTCAGAACGATTAAGCGAACAGAGTCCATTGAACAACTATCGCCGCCCAACATTTTTGTTGGCGAAGTAGACAAAGCTTGCGCGCCGTGGAGAGTTACAGCCCTTCTAAATGGTCAACGAGTCGCTTTCAAAGTTGACTCTGGCGCTGATGTTAGCATTCTGACGCTGAAAACGTACAAGAAGCTGAAACTGCTGCCGCTTCAACATGCTTCAAATACTCTGACAAGTGTCGGTAGCGTGCTAAAAGTAGAAGGAAAGATGCATGGAACACTCATGTTCAAGAACAAAGCCAAGCCTGAAGTGTTCTACGTTGTTGACTCGGCTGATGATCTCCTCTCCAGGTCTGCTTGCTCGCTCCCGGGCGTACTGAGGTTCACAGGTGAAGTCAACGAAGACATCTTCGGAGAGGCAGGCCTCCTGAAGACAGCACCGGTCAGCATTCAGCTCCGTGAAGATGCTGTTCCAGTCGCCCTTGCCACTGCAAGAAACATCCCGCTGGCACTGATGAAGCCGGTGGAAGAGGAGCTGACGAAGATGGAGCATCACGGCATCATCACGTCGGAGACCGAGCCAACGGACTGGGTCTCCGCGCTGGTCCCCGTCCTGAAGCCGAAGAGCAGCGGTGTCCGCATCCCGGTTGACTACAAGAGACTCAACCAGTCTGTGAAGCGACAGGTGTTCCCGATCCCTACCCTGGAGCAGCTGACCTCCAAGCTGCGTGGCGCGACGCTCTTCACCAAGCTGGACGCCTCTTCCGGTGTCTACCAGATCCCGCCGGACGAGGCGAGCTCCAAGATGACCACGCTCATCGCTCCATTCGGCAGGAAGAGTTTCCTGCGATTGCCAATGGGGATCTCGCTCGCACCGGAGTGCTTCCAGCGGAAGATGGAGGAGATGCTGGACGGACTGCCCGGAGTCATCGTCTACATGGACGACACCGTGGTGTTCGGAGATGCCGTCAGCCACGATACACGTCTCGAAGCTGTCATCAGGAGGATCCACGAGTCTGGCCTCAAGCTGAACAGGAAAAAGTGCAAGTTCCGGAAGAACGAGGTCAAACTTCTGGGGATGAAGATCAGCAAGAACGGCATCAGCATGGATGAAGAGAAGCTCGAAGCGATCCAACAGCTCCAACCGCCAAAGAATGTCAATAAACTAAGGTCTCTGCTCGGAGTAATCAACTTCCTGGGCCGGTTCGTTCCACACATCCAGGAGTGCTTGAGACCACTGAACGAGCTTCTGAGGAAGAACGTCGCATGGATCTGGACACCACAGCAGCAGCAGGCGCTGGATGACGTGAAAGCAGCCGTCACTTCAGCTCCAGTTCTGGCGTTCTACGATCCAGCACGATAGACAGTGGTCAGCGCCGACGCCAGCAGTTTCGGCATCGGAGGATGTGTTCTCCAGAAGCACGGCTCCGTGTTCAAACCCGTCGCGTTCTGAGCAGAAGCCTGACTGACACCGAGACCAGCTGGGCCCAGATCGAGAAGGAACTGCTCCCCACGACGTGGAGGTGCGAGAAAATGCACATGTTCCTGTCTGGACTGCCGTCGTTCGAGCCGCACATGGACCACAAGCCTATGATCCCGCTGGTTAACACGAAAAATCTCGTAGATACGCCGATCAGATGACAGCGCATGCTCATGCGCTTGATGCCAAACAACGCCACAGCAGACTTCGTTCCAGGGAAGCAGCACTTGGTGCCCGACTTCCTCTCACGTCACCCGCTCCGGAAGCAGGACGAAATCAGCGCTGTGCTTCAAGAAGACATACATGGATTCTGCGAGAGAATCTTCATCGATATTCCCGCCACACCGCAGCGTCTGGTGGAGATCAGCAAGGCGCAGCAAGCAGACGAACTCCTACAGCGCGTAGTTCAGCAGTCTCTCTCTGGCTGGAAGGAAGAAGCGAAGCATCCCGACCTGCTGGACTACTTCGCCTCTCGGGGGGGAGATGAGCGTCCTGTACCTAACGTGTGGTACACTGCTGATGCACGGGCGACGCATCGTCATCCCTCCGAGTCTGCGAGATGAAATGCTCACTCGACTACATGATGACGGACACTTCGGTCTAACCGACTGTCGCCAGCGGGCAGCAGTATCTATCTGGTGGCCTCAACTCAGCATCGACCTGAAGCGTCATCTCGAGAGCTGCTCGTTCTGTCAGATGAACGCGCCCGCCCGGCACGCTGAGCCACTGGTGACAACCCCAACGCCATCAAGACCGTGGACGCACGTTGCAGCAGACGTCTTCCACTTCAACAACGGCAACTGGCTCGTCACGGTGGACATCTTCAGCAGGTATCTGGAGATACAACGCCTCCCGAGTCTCACCAGCAGCGCATTCATCGAGCGCCTAAAGCGCCTGTTTTCCCGCTTGGGGATACCAGACCTCGTGACAACAGATGGAGAAACGCAGTTCACTTCAAGCTCGTTCGCCAACTTCACAGCGTCCTATGGCTTCACAAACCGTATCGCAGACCCGCACACGCCGGCTTCCAACGGAGCAGCTGAACGGACCGTGAGAACCGCCAAGTGGATACATCGCCAGAGGGACCCCCACCTCGCCCTCCTCAACTAGCGCACGACACCTGTGGGAGCAACCGGATACTCCCCAGCCCATCTCCTGATGGGACGCAGACTTCAATCTCGTCTCCCCATCGCTCAGCCAATCGGGGAAGCGACATGGCAGCATGCCAAACTCCGAGATCGGCAGAGGAAGAAGAAGCTGGAGACGTGCTTCAACCGGAGACGCGGTGCCCGCGATCTTCAGCAGCTGCAGCCCGGGGATCATGTTCGGATCAAGACGGAGAAGGAGGCAAGCTGATCCGAGGCCGCCAGTGTCATAGAGAAGCTCTCTAGACGCAGCTAACTTGTGGAACTCGAGAGTGCTCGCTATCGTCGTAACCGACGTCATCTGATGCAGGTTCCTCCGTTTCAGGTCTTGACACAGCACGGTTCCACGCGCCGTGCTGACCGTTCTGCACACAGGGTGCCCACCCCAGACCTCTTCTTTGACCGCCATGCTGAGGTGGCACCACCGGCACTGCTACAACTGCAGCCACGCGAACCGGCGCCTGCACCACGATCGGTGGTGCCACGGCCACCACCAGCTGTGCCGTCGCCCGCGTCGACAGCGGCGCCGCCGCCGTCGCTGCCACCGCTGACAGAAGCTGCGGCCCAGCCCTGCAACGCGCAAGTGCCCCAGACTCAAGACCCACCGCTACCACTCAGTTTCAGTCCGCGTAAAACGCGCAGTGGCCGCGTTTTCTGAAAAGCATCAAAGAAACAGCATAGAAGCAGCAGAGAAGCAGCGGTCTGAGAAGCAGCAGGGAAGCAGCAGCCTGAGAAGCAGCAGAGAGGCAGCAGTGACGCAGCAGTCTGTCGCCAGTAATTTCGTTTCGTAAGCGTATTAGCATTTATTTGCATTTGCTCAAGAGGGGAGATGTATGGTGATGTTATTAGCGTGCGCCTGAGGCCGCCCCTGCTCGCGCCGCCAGTGCTGCAGCACCTTGGCACGCCGCTACCCCGACCGGCAGTGTACTGCCTGGGGCGCCGCCCGCCGGGGTCGGCGCCGCCTGCTCGTCTCGCGGCTTAATACAGTTGCCGTCTCGCAGCGCTCGTGTCTGGTCTACACAGATAGAGCACGTAAGACGTGAATAGACATAGACATAGACATGGCCATAGACATAGACATAGGCATAGATGTGTATTTGGACTATCCGCGATGAGCTCGTGACTATCCAAGTCCATTGTCAGAACATTAAAACAAGGTGTTACTAACTATAAAGGCCAGCAGACACACACACACACACACACACACACGCACGCACGCACGCACGCACACGCAGCACACACACACAGCTCACACACACGCACACACACACACACACACACACACACACACACACACACACACACACACACACACACACACACACACACACTCACACACACGCACACACACACACACACACACACACACACACACACACACACACACACACACACACACACACACACACACACACACAGCTCACACACACACACACACACACACACACACACACACACACAGCTCACACACACACACACACACACAGCTCACACACACACACACACACACACACACACACACACACACACACTCACACACACACACAGCTCACAAACATACACACGAATGCACACGTGCGCACATGCATGCGCAGCTCGGACCATTCCGTGGTCAGGGTGGACGTCGAAGGAGCTTCAGTGCAGTGGCGCTTCAGTGCATGACCAAACCTCGCACTAGGGAGGCTTTGCGCCCTCTGCGAAGAGGCTGAGGTCATACGCAAAGACGCAGTAGAGTGGGAGACGTAGTACGGATCTCTGGAAACCTTCCATGCTGTTAGGCAGTATATTGGAGTCTGCTGGTCACAAAATGGTCAGATATTCTCACACTATGAGTGAGGTTTCTTAGGTAAGCCAAAAACCAGGAAGCGTGGATGCCGTGCAGGCGTAGATTCACGTAAGTTGTTCAGTGCATTAGCGAGAAACATTGTTCACATAGCTAAGACAGTCGTATTAGCCTCATTCAGCCTCATTCAGAAATACCAACCCATTGGCCTGATTCGGAAATATCAACCCAACTATATCTCCATTCTCCTGGCTTTCTCCGAGGAATGAGGCTAATACTTCTGTCTTATCCAGACCTAGGTTTGTCAGTAATTCTTGTTGGTCCATCACACCGAAACATTTGCTGAAATCAAGCAAGCACTACCGGTTGAACGCCCTTTCCTGGCTGTATAGTTCCGTTCCGCGGTTTTGTTTTACTAAGCGATTATAATACCGGGTGTAGCCTCTGACCGCCATGGAACACCTTTTTTGTTTTTGTAGGTGTCATTGTACTGTAACTGTATGCTAGGCGTGCAGGGTGTTTTTTTCTGGATATTGTTGCATGCTAAACGTTGTTAATGCTGCACGGTGTTATCTTCCCACAGTATTTTTAGACATAGAATGGGTGTGATATTAAAAATGTAGTTTTTTGTGCAATTCATAGCATGTTGTGTTTGTATCCACCGCCAGGACCTCCATTGGTGTTTGTAATGTAATGAACGAATACATGAATACATGACCAGATATTGCCCCTATATGATCTGATGATGTCAGATCTGACACCATGCTGAGAATTTTGGCATCTTGGCTTGCAGCCGCCTGCCTCGCTCTTTTGGTGACGCCAATGTAACATCCACAATGATGCCGATAATGTCATTGTCCGATTTGGCTCGTCTAGAATTATGATTAAATTTGTTAATAACCCCAAACCAGCCAATTTTCTGGCAAGCAGCTTACGAATTAGCAACAGAACGCGACAGTAGTTGGCGCCCGACAGCTAATTGTAATGAAAAACGGGCATACACTGAAAAAAACGTACTCGACCTAGTTCACACAGGCGTACGACATCATTAACTAAGCTTTGGTATAATCCCCATGATGATAACAGTCAAGTCACAGCAACGCCGGTTCAGGTGGCGCTCAAAACACCTTACTGGTTATGAATTTGAATACACATGATCAAACAGCATTAATCTTCGTAGAATATCTCGCCTCATTCTTCGTAGAATATCCAGAAAAATGGAAAGATAGAGGTGATGGTTCGGCTGCATGCGTTCAGTGAAAGACATTTATTTTGATAAGGGCATGTAGCCGAAAAATCACACCCATCTCTCCATTCTCCTGGTTATTTTACGAAAAGTAAGTCTATTAATGCTGTCTCATCTATGCGCATAATAATCCACCCCTCCACCCCCCAAATGCATTTAACAACGTGCGTACCTGTGAAAACACATGCCCCGACTGACCTGTAAGGGGCACATTAGGTGAAATCTCTCACCAGAAGCTGGAGGGTCGCTTTCTCTGCGGTCGCTTTCTCTGGCCAGAGAGCGTGACGGTGATATGACCGGGACTCACCCAGCCTGCCTGTCTGACGGAGCCAAGTCACGCACACACACACACACACACACACACACACACACACACACACACACACACACACACACACACACACATACACACACACACGCGCGCGCGCGCGCAAAATGAGATAGTGGAAGCGAAGTCGCGCTCGAGGGGAAGTTGCCATGGGCTCCAGCAGCACGACCTACACGGACATTCAAAATGCCGCAGGACATGTGTCCCGAGCGCTTGACGTTAGTTGGAAAGCATTGGCATTGGCTGTGCTTATGTTACCTTGAAGGACCCCGATTTGCGCCCGGGGTGAGAACTTTACTTCGGACAGAAGGCCAGATAGGGATCCGCGCTCAGCCTTTGTACGCCGTCCGGGATTCTCCTGGTTAGAAGGGTGAGAGTAGAAGAAAAAGGAAGGAAAGGAGGAATGAAAGGAAAAAACTCGTCGGAATCTTTCTTCTCTCCGGGAAGAAGTAGAAGAGGAATCCACATTGCGTTAAGCCGATTTGTTTAACACGGGACAGGCTCGCCGAATATGAGGCTCAACGATCAATGCGCTTATTCACACAAAAAGTGCTTTCTTTTAAGCATGCAACAGAATGCTAGCACCTACAGCGCAGGCTAACTTCCCCGCCGCCGCTCGTTCTCCGCTGAAACGTCCGGAGCATCGGGCGGCGTCCGTGCCGCGACCGCAGGCCCGTGGTCCTCAGGTCCTGCCTGTGACAAAAGAGCCTGGTCACTCCACTGCAGCAATGGGGTGGGGGAGGGGGGAGGAGGGGGGGGGGGGGATGGATCTCCACGGCTTTGCAGCCTGGCAAGACTTTGCGACGTGTTGTCTTCGTAATTTTCGCCCACCCCCGGTGGCGGGATGATGTCGAACTTGCCCAGGAGATGGCAGCACCAAGAGCAGTGGCCGCGCAGGTGGCGCTGCAGCTCGGCAGGTCGCGGCGCTCTGCAGAGTCAGTCTCAGTGTATTGGAATCCATCCATATGGTGGTTATTACGGCTTAAGGTCATACAGGTGCAGCGTAAAAAGACACACACACAAAAAGTATACAAAAATTATGCGAACAAGGGTCGAGGAGCTAAAACAGACGCATCGACACGCTATGGGCCGTATCAGTCAGTTGGCAGTGGTTAAAGTTACATCACGCGTATTTCTTATCCTGTATCTTGCTTCATCACGCATCCTCGCGACACCCCGGTTGTCCGTGGCAGGCTGCATGAATCAGCTACAAGTGGACCGAGAGCCCCGTGGGAAGGGGACCACCACCGGGTACCCAGCGCGCATGCGCGGGATAAAGCTCGGCAGTTGGCTCCCCAGGCGCATGCACGGCTGCCCCACCATCAAACATTTTTCTTCATCCCATAGCCCTGAAGTGATCAGTTCTGGTTGAAAGGGCTCTAATCCAAACAACCATACCAAAATCACAACGTGCATAGCGGTCTTCAGCGTACTCAGTGTTGCCGTATGGTGGACGTACGATGGCAGGCGGTTCCAGGCAGCTGCGGCTCGATACGAAAGCGCCCTATGTGCAGTGATCAGTCGGGGTTTGGGCAGGTGTATCGGGGCGCGCGTTTCACGACTGGAAGTAGCGGCGCGTGGGGCAGAATGTGCGCGGACCTCGCGAGGCGTGAGGCGTGGGAGCGACGCCGCCCGGCCGGCTCCAGGAAGTGCACGGGCTGCGGAGGGTGGAATGGCTGCCGGACGGGCAGGGCGTCTGGCTAAAGCCTGCAGTCTTTCCTTGTAGTCTTTCCCGGAGACACAATATCGCCCGACATACACCGCGGAAGAACTCTACGCACAAGGTGCACGCTCTTCACGTATGCATCGCGGTTTCTTGCTGTGAGCCCTTCCCATCGGGCTGCATTTAGATCACGACCACAGAACGGCGTGCATGAAACAACGGTAACGAATGCTGAGTGGGGAGAATCAAGATCGAAAGGCGAACCGGCCTACGAATAGCCCGCGACTGCACGACATCGTTAAAGGCAAGGCACTTACCGCACGAGAAGCACCAATGAACGGATAGAATCTATCGTTCGTGCCGCAGGCGAGACCCAGCCGACGGGCGCACCGTCAGACATTTCAGCCGAAATGTCAGGTGCACCTTAATATAGACTGATAAAGCAGACTGCACGCCGTTATCATCCACTGATAGCCTGGCGGCCATGGGTTATACCCACGCCCGCAGCCAGCGGGAGGGCCGCGGGCCTGAAATACAGTGTCCCGCTAACATTGGCAGGCTCCCGCGATGCAATGGCCGATTATGTGGCCAGGGAACGCAGCCGGTGGGCGGGCCCCGGGCCGGGAAGAAGCGGGCGTTAACCTAAGCCGGCATGCCATCTGACGCACGGCATCTGGCTGCAGGATTAACTGATCTCTGCTCGGGCATGGCTTGCTCGTGTGCTAAGCGGCATGCGAGAGAAAAGGCGCACAGCTGAATGCTTACGGAGAGATCTTTGCCTTTCCACGAGTCAAATATCGGCGATATACAAATATCAATGCAGCAGCTGTCATTTCCTTAGGCGCAGAGCCAAGCCAGGGTTGACAATCTCGGGACGGGATAAGACCACTTCATTCCCGTTGAAGACTGGGCAACTTGCTGATTCCTGGTGCCGACCCATAACGCCGATGAGAGCTTGGTTTGTGAGCGCGAAGAAGTCCAACAGCCTGATCACCGCGTTTGACTATGTGCGACGTGGTCTGTTCCTGTGATCTCCGTGTCAGGCGGCCGTGAGGTTAGTTATGAAACAGCTCCATGCGCGCGGCATGCATGAGCAAACCGTAACATACAAAGCCCTCTATTGTTTGCTGATGCCTTTCAGCTTTTTTTCGCCAGTAGGCATGTTGGACGCTGTTTGGCAGTTCAAATGCAAGACGTTTTGATGCTCATTAGAAATCTATGCCGGTTTCTCAACGTTACATGAAACCAGCATTTTGCTGCATCTGATCACTTGGTGCATTCTGGTGACGCCAATCATAAAACATTCCGCATTCGTGAATCAAGAATATTAGGCATCAGCAAAAGTTCAGCTCAACTTACGACAAACCGATGTCTGGCTGCATCCCTTCGAGCTCCTTGATGAAGGCTACTACATCTACTACATCTACTACATCTACTACAGCTACTACATCAGGCAGGGCCTGCCGGACGTCAGTTGACAGATGGCGTGTTGACAGATCCGCGATCCGGCCTGCGAGAAGGTCAAAGAGGAAGGCACCTTCAGTCCGCAGAAGTGTAGGACCTCTTGCAGACGCGGTTTCGAGAGAGCAGCCAGGAACAGCAGCCGTCTTTCGCCGCCAGAAGGCTCATAATTTCTGCTCTGGCCCCAGTGACGTCACTAAACCATAACGGTTTGCCGATCGCCATTTCGAGCGTGACAATCGCCTCGCATTCCCTCACGACACATTCATGGCCCCGCCGCCCTGATGATAAAAACTCCTCTGCACTAATCAGTCGTCACCTAAATGTGGAGATTACCGTCGCAGCCGGGTGCGAATGCCCAAATTTGGTGAGAGACCTTGCGCGGCGCTTGGTCTGGCTTGTAGTGAGGGCAGCCATATTGTTTTGGTCCGGCAACATATGAATCTGAAAAGTGAATGGTCAACGGGAGTGCAACGATGAGGATTTTTCGTGGAGGGAAATTGTTTTCTAAACTAAATGTTTTATTGTTGATCCACGAAATTACTCCCAGTCGCACTGAATACCAGTCGTAATAAGTATGAAATGTGACCCGTTAAGCCAAACATCAACACATTTACCAACGCACATCAAGAGCTATTTACTTGGAGATTTCCTGGGACTTCAGCCATGCCGGATGGAGGTTGGATGGAACTTGGATGGATGGAAGCCATGACGTCATGACGGAACTTGGTATGACAGATGAAGGAAATGTTCGGACTTCCTTCGCCGTCTGGGGGGTTAGCATGTACACAGGAGAGCGTGGGCATACTAACACACCAGGCGAGGGCGATAGTCAGAGCAATTATGCCTCCGGTATGCTAACACCTCGCCTCACTCCTTCCGTAGAATTATTCACAGCTGAGCTCCAAGAGCTGGGCTAGTATGGGCGTTTGCCTTTTGCTGATGTTTTGCTGCCTGTGCTGTTTCCTCCTTGGGCGTAATTCGCTTGTCTACTGCATTGCACCAGTGTCCTGTCGCGTGCACTTGTGTTGGTGGATACCCATGCACCCTTCACGGTGGTATGGATATGCAGGGAGGTCAAAGAGAGGGTAAGGTAATGATAGTGTAAGGAATGCTAGGAACAGAAGTAGGAATAAGATGGGCGCCACTCCAGGGATGCGTCGTCGACCACAGGCGCCAGGGTCAGTTATGCAATGGGAACACCCAAGGCTAAAGGTTGCAGGGTTAGAAAAATGGCAAAGTTAAGGCATGAATATGGTCGGCCACTTGATATTTGTCTGTTGTTTTCTGTTGCTGCCCTCATTTGCCACGTTTGTGGTGTTCATTTTCTTTTGCTTACTGCGAGTTGTCATTTTGTTGTGAAAATGCAGTGGCCTTTCATTTTGGTTCGTGGGTTGATTTTTCATCAAAACTACTGAATTCAAAACACTCCAATGCAAAAGCAGCTCACCCTGTAAATTTGCATGCTCTCTAAGCATGACTGTCAGAATCAGCAAATTGGCGACTCTCTCAGAGCACTTAGAGAGGCAAATATTCTGTTGGACGTTTGGTGATGAAACCGCATAACGCTGTCAATTTAAAAAAAATCCACAGAGCCTGTCCACTATGCCGAAAATGACAAAGCATCTAAGGCGTGTAGTCAATATCATTTTCCGAGGTTGATAGTATGTAGCTTGCGGCTCAGCTATGATTTCTTTTTTCAACTGTACCGGAATAGTGGCGTGAGCGGTTTGGCGTCCTTGTGCATGCCAATCGGAGGTTGTTACCTGTCTCCTGAGTTCACCGCTCACCGTCCAGTAGTGCAGCTCCAGCTCGACGGTAGCTTTGCGGCCGGCCTCCGCGCCATTGAGGGAACTTTTAGCGTCGGAGAGTGCTGCAACACCGCCGCCCCGCACCTGGAGGATTCTCTGTGGCCGGGTACCAACTGACCAGTTTATAAAGATCAGGTCAAACAGCTCGATCTTTTGCACCAGAACTAGGGATACGGGGTTCGGTTCCCCGAGACGCCCGCCTTTTCTGTCACGGCGAGAGGCAGGCGACGCCGTGTAGCCTCAGAAGTTGGGTGCGTCGTAAAGCCCTAATGACAACAATCAGTTCGATTTCTCAGTGATTCGCGCACTTTGACGCGTGGTACAAACCTCCGATCTCATACCCTAAACCATGTGATCGGGAATTTGCTGCAAAGAAGGCTTTTCCTGCAATTGTGTTCGGAATTCTCGGAATGCAGGCAAACACTGTTGAAATTTTCAAGTTTGCACTGTATCCTTACCTACAATAAGTATTTTGCCGACACAGTGGGCCAGGAACGCGAAATTTCTGGTTTCCAATACAGTTGGCGACATAGCCGACGTCAAGTGAGCTGTGTGAACAGTTCAGTTCAGAACAGCTGTGAGTGAGCTCGCAATATGGACCGTTCCGAACTGCCAGCCCTGTCTCTCCGGCATCCTTTTGACGGCATGATCTCAAATTTCCATATTGTCTCTTTGTTTTGCACGCCGGAACGTACCGAGGAGAGAAGAATGAGTGTAAGCCGTGAAAAATGGAAGGGTGCTAAAAGCGTAGCGCACTGCCCTGCTAGCTTGGAGCAACGCGCAGGCACGCGCGCATTGCTTATAACAATGTGCAATGCGAGGGGATGATTTTGACTGCTATCATGATAACAATTAATTTCACTTCATTGTAGCCAAAAGTCTTGGCGAAAGGCGTCTAGCCCGCTCGGTCGGCGACAGCAGTCCAATATGAGGGTTCCCCGTGGACAAGTCCTTGACCTCGGATCGATAGGCCCCCAGAGTCGCGTGTCCGTGCCACAGCATTCTGATTCCCTTCAACAGATTTCGACGGCACTACGCTATCAAAATCCTCATCGTGATGTCTTCGGTGCGCTGTGATTGTTTGGCCCCCTGCTCCTAGGTCTCCAGGCAAACGCACTCCCTCAGATCCGTGGGCAAACCTTTATTCAACACCCTCGTAAACACCTCACGGGAGAAGCTCACTACAAAACCTCACAACGGGCCAAAAGATAACAGGAACTTTGGAACAGGCAACTGACAAATGATGTGCATGGTGCTAGTACACTATGCTTGTCACCATTCAGTCTCATCTTGTGTTTCAAATCCTCTTCTGCTTGGCCATCTGCGGCCGAGCAGACAACTACGACCAAAAATCGTTTACCACAAGTCATTGAAAACGCTTGCGAAAACCATTGATTTCGCGGCCGCAGTGACGACCGGTGCGCAGCACCGCGTTCGCCGCGATCGCCGCGATCGCCGCGATCGCATCAAACCAGGCCCGAACTGACTTCACCAGTTACGGACCGCCCAGCCTGTGAAGCGCGGCTGCGTAAGGGTGAACTGCGCTCGCCACGCCGCCAACACTCCAACGACCGTTCAAGCCATGTTCAAAAAGTGGTCTGAAATGCTTGTCCAGAATGAGAAGGGCTTAGGTTTTAAAGTTCATCTCATGCTCAACTGTTAGGAACCGGATTGAAATCCATAAGCATCCATGAACACAAGACTGCACATCCGCTTGAAAAGATAAACTCTGGTGGTAAGAACTGAAGCGGAAATAAGGAAACTCTGTGCCCAGAACTATTACAAATCCACAGTTCATCTCATATCCCGTCTTACATTATAAGTTTCACCACGGGCGGATGCAGGATTTCCTCAAAGAGGGAGGGGGCACGTGACATTGTGCCCCCGTCCCAAGAGTGTAGGTCCCTTTCAAAGAAAGTCTTGCATTCCGGCCATCGAGTTTTAAGATTCTAAAGATGCAATCTTTATACGGGAACCCATCTTATTTGGAGGTTCTAGGAAACAGTTCTAGGAAACTAGGTGTGCTACGTGTGCACATATACATGAAGTTTGTTCATTTTCTCGAGATCATGGTAGCCTTCGTAAACTTGAGGCTGAGTTGCCGGAAAAAAACTGGCAAAATAAACTAAAAATGGCTGCTAAATACCGTTAAAATCGCGCACGAATTTGATTCCCAGCTTATTTACAGCTAGCTGGCTGGTCGATGCGATCAGCTGATGGATGATGACTCATGCAGGGTGTTTGTTTTGTCTGTTATGAAGGAGCGCAAAATATCCTAGTATTTGGAATGCAGTAGGAATGTGGTGCACAATTATAAAGGACGTTGCAAATCTGATAACCAACGGAAATGGCACGTATGGCTTCGGCGGCACGTAAAATCATGTTTGACAATTGCGCCTAAAAATGTGCTGGTGCATATCCGACAGCTGCTGTAAGGCTGACATATCTAGGCCAATATAGACGACACCTAAGCGATCACGGGTGCCGTGGCAGGTCAAGAAAGAGGCTAATGTCAGCAGGTATAGCGCCTTTAGAGCGAGCAAGAAGAACCCGAGACCAGCGTGGTGGGCCCCTGAACGGTCAGGGTACCCCGGCAGGCTGACATAAAAGACCCCGGCCAGAGCAAAGGGCCCTCTGAGCAAAAGGAAATTACCCAAGGCTGATTGCGAGTTGTGCAAGTGCGTGACTTAACCGATTCGCTGTCGCGGCCACTTGACATAATCTTGGTTAGAGTCGCTGGCGATTGCGTGCGACTAATCTGATGCAGTTTTTCAGCTGCTTAGTTTACAGGGAACATCAGGCTCAGAGGGTCATGACCGAACTTAACGGCAGTTTCAAGACATGGGCGTCTTGACTTGATTGTTACGCTGTTTGAAAGCTGTTATCACTTCAGTTATCAACCGTTTGCAAGGGCTTCCAGGATTGGAAAGTGTTTGTCCGTCCATGGTGTCGGTGGTTGGATCGTACAATCGACGTTACTCGGCTATTGACTGTATTAGATTGGGAATTGGGTCTGCTTAACTTGATAAGCCTGGAACCAATGTTCCCAAATGGCAGTGGCTGTTTGATCACGTCGTTGCCTTCGAGTTCGCCATATCATATAGTTACTCATGGAAACATGGAACCGAGAGGGCCCTTGGCGCATAGAACTCCATCACCAGAATCGAGCAGCCGGGGCTTCCGTGGTTTTGTGGAAAATTCCAATCTCCTAGCAAGAGGAGCGTGGAAGGTAAACAGGCCACAATCTCCTAGTAAGAGGACCGTGGAAGATGAACAGACCACAGCCTCCTAGTAAGAGGAAAATGGAATGTGAACAGACCACAATCTCCTAGTAGGAGGAGCGTGGAAGGTGAACGGACCAAACCGGCAACATGGCGGACGCTGCAGGCTGGCGATATCCAGGCCCGCGCGTTCATTGGTTCGTTTGGTCTGCACACAAACGTAAAGACGTTAGAAGTAGAGGACCTCATTGACTTCTATTCACTGACCATTTTTGGGGCATGCTGGGGGACGAAACCTACTTGTGCGCAGACCAGCGCATGGCCAGCATCTCCTGATGATGTACCGCAGCTATGATGTATCGCGCCTGTGATGTATCGCGGCTAAGATGTATCGCGGCTGTGATGCATCGCGGCTATGATGTATCGCGGCTATGATGCATCGCGGCTATGATGTATCGCGGCTATGATGCATCGCGGCTATGCAAGGTGAAGCCCCCTCTGGACTTGACTTTTTAGAAACCTTTTGTAGCTTTCTCTCAGCTGAGCAAAGTCTAATCCAAGACGAGACTCTCATCCACTGGAGTGGGCGACTGCTTTTCAAGACTTTCAATCGCATGAACCCTACCAGGGACGGCATAAAAGTATACGCGGTGACAGATACAAAGACCGACTTCCTGTTGAACATGGATATTTATTGTGGAGCAGAGCCCATTCTGAAGGGTAGGGTTGTGAATCTGTTGGGCCCATTTTGAACATAGTCCACGTGGTGTACATGAACAACTTAGAGGACAGCGCCACCATGTCACGTCTGCTTTTGCGGTTCAAAACTGGCGCTTGTGACACTTTTCGGATTAACAGACGGCAGCCCAAAGAATCCTAAGAGTCCGCAAAAAGGCTTTGAAAAGGGGAGAGGTTTGCGCAGTCACGGACGGTACTTGTGCAATCGTGTCCTAGAAGGACAAAACAAAACGTTGCTGTCATAAAAGCAAAACACGAAGGTAGCACAATTTCTGTCACATCAATTAGAGGACAAATACGCTGCAAATCTGAATGCGTCGCGCTGTACAAGTAGGGCATAAAGGGTGTCAACCAGATAGACCAGAACCTATCATACTATTCTCACTTGCGCAGATCCATGAATTCGACCATAAAAGTGTTCCAGTGGTTGTTGCAGACAGCCCTGTATAACGTGCACATCACACACAAAGCAGACAGCGAGACGCCTGTCTTTCACAGAGGTCATTAGAGCGGCCGTTCACATGTGACTGCAGGAGGAAGGGCAGCAGCCCCCCTCCCCCCCAGTCTACGGCCTCAGAGCACCAGCCCGTACAAGCGAAGTGTGTCGAAAAGAGGGCACGTACACGCTCTGTATCAGGTTGTACTTCAACTATCTGTTTACAGTGTTTCGCAGAGTTCCATGAGGCATAAGTTAGAATTGTGCCAAAGCGAGCTGTAAGTTAAGATCAGCAGTGACGAGCGCATGTTGCAGTTGCAATAGCTAATTTACCATGCTTGACAGAATATTTGATGTTTAGATGGCGCGGATGCTTTGTTTTTCCACTAATTTTGTGCTATATAATTATTGTCTTTTATATTCCAAGTTTTCTTAGGATGAAAATGATCCTAATACATGAACGGACAGGTAGTTCCGTTTCTTCTAGAAGTTGCCAACTATTTACAAATGGGAAACAGTTGATTCCGGTCTCAAATTCGGAAAACGAGCAGTCTATCCATTCGAGCCAGATTCTCCACGACCAAGGTGAGAAAACGCTCTACTTAAAATCAGGGCACCGATTTTGTTTTAATTACCGTTCAGCTGCATTCAGTTTCAAACATTTGCTCGGATCTTGGTCTGTTCAAGATCACTACCCAGCAAGCTCCTCGGTCGTGGCGCGTCATGGCTCTGGTGTCAGTGTCTGAGTCATGGCTCTGGTGTCAGTGGCTGACTGGCTCGACCTTTTGATTCGGACTTTCCAGGGGTCATCCCAGCGCTGCGGGACCAAAGAGCAAGCGGTCGTCGTAGCCAGGGGTGTCACGCTCTAAAATTGGTGGGGGAGCTCCGCCGAAAAGGTTGACCTAACCTACACCCCCAGCCAGATTACTAACCTAACCTACCCCCCTAGTCAGATTACTCCCCGGTTTCCAGCCGCCTGAATTTGCGTGTTCGATCATAAAGTTGAAAAGGTTTGATTTTTGTTGAACCAAAATTGCTTTCCTGCTGAGGAACGCCTTCCCATTTCAAGTTAATCTGGTTATAATCCACAAAAAATATTAATAAGTCTTAGTAAGCGATCACTGATGGCTACCGCTGTCGCTCATCATGTTATAGGATTACAGCCACGATTATGGAACAAATAAATTTGGCCACTGTTGGGAAAACATGCGTTAACTTTCATTTGTCGCCCCCCCCCCCCTCCTGTACTTCTGAAAGCTGCCGCGTACTGCAGCCAACTGTTCTTCATCTCAATCCAAGCGGTATCATTTGAAAGTCACGTCAAACATCTGCAGACTGGCTTAAAGTAAGCATGACAAAAGGAAACAAAAAGTGTATGGTACAAAATTAACGTACCAAATACCAAACAGCGATACCAAATACCAAAATACCAAATAGCGATGTGTTTAGGTAGCTATTGCCCAATATGCGTAGAGGAAAGATAATCATTCTCTATTTATTTGGTCCAGTGCTCCCTTTCCTTACATGCATTGAGGGGACTCAGGTGAGCTAATTACAATGCTGCTTCGGTTGTGCCAGATCTTTTCTTCGGAAGTCAGACGCGGTCACCGGGCGGTGTTTTGTTTTTTAGATATCACATTCAGCTTTGTCGACTTGCCTCATCCCTCAGAATGCTTTTAGTTTGTCGTATTCACGTGCCATCCAGATGAATGGGGGCTAATGAACGTCGTTTCTCTCGTGTACCATTCAGCAGGATTAAAAGGGTGTCAGAAGCCCATTGCTAAGAGCATTTGGGAACCTCCCATCATTTTTGCTGGGTGTTATTTGCCACAGTCGAAGCTGATTTTTGTGATACTAATATAGGCGGAAGGGGGAGGAGGAAGCCGCTACTGAAGCCAAACCACTGCCAAGCAGTCTGTGACTTTCGCTTAAACGATGGATTTAAATAAACGTAAACGATGAATACACGCTCGAAAAATTATAAGTTCCGCTGTTTTAGACGTTTTTATCTTTGATTGTTTTCCAGGTGTTCTAACAGCATTTGCTGAGCGTTAAAAAGCCTTCGAAGTACAATATTTTTACCTTGACTTGCCCCGCAATTCAGTCCTTTACTTTTGGTGATTTTTATGAAATATGCAACGTACAACGTGCGAGCGGTTCATCTGAAAATATTTCTATGAAATATGCAACAAAAATGTGCCCTTTGTTCTCAAAAATAAAGGCAAATCTCTTCTTGACTAATAGCCATGACCCACGGCCTACAAGCTATTACAATATTCTATCCCGCACAATATCATATTGTGCGGGACTTAGCTTAATTTACAAAACAGATTCTAATGTGGAGGAAAATTCCACCCTCAAAATCTGCATCCTTTTCCATTGCCCCCACTTGAACGACTTTGCACTGATGGCATATAGCTCAGACATCGCTTAAAGCTGCATTCACACTCGTAGGAAGCACAGAGCATCGTCGGGGCTCGTGTGGGGCTATATATATATATATATATATATATATATATATATATATATATATATATATATATATATATATATATATATATGTATATATGTGTGTGTGTGTGTGTGTGTGTGTGTGTGTGTATGTGTGTGTGTGTGTGTGTGTGTGTGTGTGTGTGTGTGTGTGTGCGTGTGTATGTGTGTGTGTGTGTGTGTGTGTGTGTGTGTGTGCGTGTGTAGTGTAATAGAGCTTTTCGGACGAATGGGAAGGATTCGTGGAAGGTCGTTAAATGACAGGAGTGCCCCGGCACGCCAGCAGGAAGCTCCCAGCAACAGCGCAGCGCCCTCCGGGCAAGTGTAAAGAAATCAAGGGCAATGAAGAAACGTTCCTTAGCGATCGGATTGACCCTGCAACAAGACAAATAGGACCCTGGAAACAGTGTACGACCTCTGGATATCTTGGTGATACTTAAAGCCTCCAAATCACTACCCTTTCAACCAGCGAAGAATATTTCGTCTACTCGTGAACACTTTACTTTTACCTATGACTGTCCTTGGTCGCCTGAAACCTAAAAAAGGTGCCCAATTTTGTTGCGTTTCGTGTAACAAAACTGTCTCTGTTCGGACGGCTATGGACCCCTTTGAAGTCTATGGGTTCCTTCGGGGCCCAAAGGGAAAATGGGCCATGCCCCCTCCCCCCCCCCCCCCCCCTATGGACTCGCCCCTATACCTCCCTAAGAATGCGCATGAAATATGCCGTAGTAGTTGTAGTAGAAATATGCCGTAGTAGAAATAAACACGTAGTAGAAATATGCCGTAGTTGTCCAGCTCAACCTCGCTCATTCGGAGATGTTTTCTGTCCGATAACCATGCCGACCATGTGGCCACTCCGAGCCAAATCGATTCGGATGCCTGTGTCCTTTGCCTTGCAACGTCTCAGATGGGATCCATGCTCCGGTATGATTTGTTTGACGTTACGGATGGTCTTGAGCTATAATGATATTTATACTAAGTGGCGTACCTTTCCTACCAAATTCATTTCACCCTTAGCCACCTTTTGTTTTGTCGGATAACATGAACGCCGTCAGTGATCTCTGTAGAATTTTTGTCCGTCTGCGTGCTTATTTGTCTTTTGGTGTAATTGGTAGCGTGGCGATGGTACCATAAGGCATTGTGAATAAATTACTCATTGCCATATCATTTCAATAGAGAATTTCACCCGACACTACAGTTTACCTGCCAAAGCAGAGCATGGGCAGCAGCTCGATGACAACGGCTGAACATGACCGACTACCGTAAAGACAAGTTCAACAGGAGCAGGAGAGGGATGCCGGAGCCTTGTTCGGACGCTGCCTTATCATCCGCAATGTGGAGGCTCAAAATACAGAGTGGGTGGCAGAATGGAGCCTATTTCTTCTAGCTAGTGATATTTGGACGGGGTCACTGTGACTCTACGATGCACTCAGCTACTAAGGCTATGTGACGTCACCTGCCTCTCACCCTGGCAGGACGGCCGCGCCGCGGGGATCAACCCCGCTCCTTTGGTTCCCCAGATGCGCAGCTTAGCGACCACACCATCGGGACCTCATGTGGACAAGATTGAATCCTCACTTGGTTAGATTTAATAATTTCAGCGTGAAGGAGTTGCCAGTCACTTTCACCACGTCAACACTTGCCACCCGTTTCGTCACTACGCTTCTTTCACTGCTTATTCAATGTTATTGTTTTTGTTTTTGTTTTGGATAGAGCCCTTTCGACCAGAAATGATCGTTTCAGGGCTATGGGGTGAAGGAAAATGGTTATAGGTGGAGCAGACTTGCATGCGCCTGGGGGGCCAACCGCCGGGCTTTAGCCCGCACATGCACGCTGGGCACCCGGTCGGGGTCCCCCTTCCCACGGGGCTCTCGGCCCACTCGTAGCTGACGCATGCAGCCTGCCCCGGACAAGCGGGGTGTCGCGAGGATGCAGGATGAAGCGAGATAGAGGATAAGAGGGAGGAATGTGTTCAATGTTGTCGATTTAAACAACTTACTTGCCTTGCTCGGACGGCGCGTGATCTATTTCGAACCAAATATTGCTCACTGGATTTCGCCCTGCGAAACGCAATACACACCATCGCTCATTATCAAGCCGTTTTATTTCTCTCTGGCATGCTTTGACTCGTAGCCTTTCAACGTAATGCGTGTCGAGAATTTAATACGTCTCGAGAATTAAGTTAAAAATACCGATAGCGTTTAAAGAAAAGCACACGCACTGCCGAGGCGCCACACCAGTGGAAGGCGCTATGGGGGCACCGCTGCATAAGGACGATTAGAGTAATCTGCATATTTTAACGGCTGATCTCCAACTTGACAGCTGTTGCCAAACTCTGCGAACGTGTCGTGTGCTGTCAGCTGATGAGCTACTTGTCATCGCATCGCATCCTATGCCCTCAGCAGTATGGTTGCCTCCAAGGTCTCCCCAATGAGACGGCCATTCTCGACGCTGCCAAGTGCGCGACCGAAAACATGGACAAAAACAGGATGACGTCACTGGTCACCGCCGGCACGCATAAAGCTTTCGACAGCATTGAGCATGGTCATCTTCGCGAGAAGCTGGGATGATCGATGCGGTGGGGTTCGGTGCCTGACTCCATGATCACACACAGCCGATACAAGGCGGAGCAGCGTTCTTGGTGTGCCGCTCTGGTGGTCCAGGATTTGATCCTGGGCCCAGTCTTCTTCCTCATGTTTACCAACGGCTTGACGCAATATATGCCGTAAGGTAAAATCGTTGTCTACGATAATAACACCCAGCTTCCTGTCGCTGACATACCATTGAACGTTTCTGAGCTCAGAAGACATGTATAGAAAAATGGTGGTAGGAAGTGACTGGTGTCTTCAAAACCATCGGATTGATTAACTGTCTCAAGAGAAAAATGGCCTCAGTTAGATGCCGCTGGCTAAAAACTAGCCGGCGGCTTTCCGTCGCATTTGGAAACAATGAAATCGAACCCTCACAGAGCGACAAGATTCTGTTGCCTCCATCAGGTCGTGCTTTTCATGGAAAGAACGCATTTCCATCATAGTTTGCCGCTGCTGCGCCATTCTCAACAAACTCTCCAAGATGCGGAATCGTGTTTCCAAAGAAGCTCAACAGCTACCTATCGAGGCATTTGCTTTTCCATATGCGAAGGTGTTTGTCGGTATGAGAGCTGTAACGTGATGCACAAGCGACGAATGCAAAAACGTGTAAACATCGGCGCCTGTATGGCATGAAATGCCGCGTGTCGAGACCTAGTAACACCCACGCCGCGCGAAATAGGACGGCACAAATCGGAGAGTTTATACGTGAACACCACATCAGAGTCAAGCGCGACATCCTCACAGCCACCCACGCAACGGAGATGCTACGAGAGCGTGTAGTACATCGCTTTGACGTGTCCCTCCGTGACATACAAGCAACGGCTGTCGAGCTGCTGCAGCTGCCGCTGCTGAGTTGAGCTGCTGGGCTGTCCGGACTGAGTTTCTACGCTGGTCGTTCATGTTTCGTGCAGCCAGCAACGGAAACTCGCTGTCAGCAGACGTGCGTACGTCGGCAGAGCTGAATATTGCCCTAAAGTTGGCGTTGTCCGCGACCGCAATCCGATCGTGAACAAAGTTGCCATCAGGGGAAATCTTGACCTCCGATGTGTCAAGATGAGCGAATCTTTGCGCGTAATGTGCCGTCGTTATCTGCGTTGTTTGATTTATTTTCCACGACTGTTGTACGCATATTGATGAGAAGCCGAAATTCCACTTTGAAGAAGCTCCTAAGTACAAATCTATCTATGTATGCATGCTAAATACAGTAATACACACTTAATGTCGCTGCCGAAGTATTAGCGAAAACACGTGAGCATATCTGTACTTTCTTAAGGCCCAATAACAAATGAAGCTGATCTAGAAGCAACGGTTGCCGAATTGCCCCCAAACAAATTGGTTAACTCTTAATATGTATGGCATCTTATCGACGGAAAAAGTAGGAGCATGCAAAATGAAATTCTACGATCGTAAAAACAGAAAAGACATACAGCTTTCACGTGCATTTGAGGCTTAGCCCTAAATTGTAATTTTTATGTATTGTTGCTCGAAATTTGCGCAATTGGTAACATGTTGCAGCGAGTACATATGAGCGGCGTAGACGGCGGGGTTCTCGTAATCGGTGGAGAACAAAGAAAATAAAACGACAAGGAAAAGTTGCTATAAACTCTCGTGCCGAAAACAAACGTCTACATTATGCCAGTAAGTGCTGGTTAAGCAAAAACATCAAGCCATCATCAGAACATGTTTGAGAATGCTCCGACGTTAGAGGTCATTGTTATGGTCATGACTGACTGATTCTTGGTTACGAACATAACCATGAAAGATCAAGTATTCCAGTATTATATCCGAGCCATTGGTTGATATCTTATCAGAGCCTATCCTGCTTGTACCAAAAACAACTACTTAAGGCGCTAAGTGCATTTGTGAGGAACATCATGCATACACATAAGATAGTACCAAAAGCCTTATTCCTCATAGCACATTCAGGAGAATGGAGAGACGGATATATTGATATTTCGGCTACATGCCTTTGTAAAAACGAATATCAGCAGTGAGTTCAAAATGCTTGTCGATTATGATATATTTTTAGGTTTCTCTTGAACAGCAAGCCACACTTTTTACAATTTCCCAGCGTTCAGGGGATTAAAGAAGGGAATTTGCTAGTCTAGGACTTGTTAGAGTACAATATTATCAGTGTTAAAAGCGCAGGTTGATTGAAATGCAGAGTACTATCCAACAGGTGTTTCTCGGCTTATGTCTGCTCAAGACTTATTCTTGGCAAACTGATGTCATCACGGGTAGAGCGGGAGTGGGGGATAGTGGTGACTGGTACCGATTCGCCGCTACGATGGCGTCAGTTACGTTGAATTTCCAGGTCATGATTTCTCAGATGCCCAACAGTGGGTGTGGTCCAGCCCGGTCAGAGACCCACAACCCAACCCGTTGGTCGTGACGAACACATCCCAAATTCAACAATGAAGCCTGCTGAGTTTGACTGGCCCGGAGACGAAGACCAGTCCTACAGCGCATAGTCACGTGACCCCGATGGTGATATCAAGGCAGCCACGTTTTTGTTTTCTCTGATACGTGGTCACAGGCCATGATTGTTGCTAAAGTTTACTGAAAACGCGATTAAATTGCGATTTATTCACGGGTCCCGACGACACATATATACATGAATAAAATGTACATCGATATCGTGACATTGCGTACATAAAATATGCACAGCATGCGCATGCATGCACATAATTATTCATATATATGCACGCAGGTGTTTCAATGCACTGTGATCTGCAACCCATGCTAAACGTCGTACGGATATATGTGCGGGGATACGGTCTTGACAGATATGAAATCACCTGTTAACGATAACATGGAGATGCGACAGTCTGAGAGATGCTTTCAGGACGCAAGCAACGAGCTCGGTCTGGCACTTTATGGGCTCAAAAGATAATCATTCAATAATCGCGAATGAATGTTTTCGAGCATGCTCTGTTGGAATGATAAATGAAATCGGGCTTGATGAGTGGCATGGTGAACCAGCTGCACAGCAGTAGAAATTGAAGACATTGGATGCAATATTCCACGCTCGCCACTGAGAAAGATCATCAAAGGCAGGCCTCCATGAGCTCCGCCGTGCGCAGGCGTGCTCTGACGTCACCTCCGGTCGCAGAGGTCACGCGGCGTGGGTCGTAAATCGTGTCGTCCGTCCGCATCCGGGATTTCAAAGGGCATTGCAACCAAACATCTGCTGATGCCGCCATGAAGCCCCGGATTTGGCACGTCAGTCAGCGTCGGTGGTGATGTCAC
Organism: Pollicipes pollicipes; assembly: GCF_011947565.3. Classification (NCBI taxonomy): domain Eukaryota; kingdom Metazoa; phylum Arthropoda; class Thecostraca; order Pollicipedomorpha; family Pollicipedidae; genus Pollicipes; species Pollicipes pollicipes. The sequence continues at coordinate 42,929 of NW_023596128.1, forward strand.
TGGTTCTCGACGTCAGACACGCGTCAGTCGACGGTCTCGGAAGTCCATTGGTTCGCTCCCCGTCGTGATGCTTGCTGTCGGCGATGTCGTAGCCGTCGTGGTCAGTTCACAGAGCAGTCAGGGTCTACACTGGGATATCAATCAACCACGCTGCGTACGAACTCTGTCCACCGCTCGCTCCCATGAGTCACACCAAGGTCGCGCGCGTGACGTCATTGGCGCAATTCGTCGTCAGCGCGCATCAATCGCAATGACTGCTTCCGCCGTCAGCGTCAGACAGCGTCCGGCGCGCAGCGTCCGCGCGCCGTCCGGCCGGCACGGTCCGGGTCAGTCAGACGAGCCCTCGGATATCGGGGACGACACGACAGCCACTCCAAACTTGGGACTTAGCAGGCCAGTAGACGTCACATGTATCCCGCTGTACCGCCAAGTCCCTAGCTAGGGCGGGAAACGGAGTCAGAACGAGTGCTCCGCGCCATGGCGCCACGCTGTACGGCGCTGTATGGTGTAGCAGCATGTGCGGTATAGTATGCCACCACGCTGTATGGTGTGCTGGCATGCGCGGTGGCAAGGGCCGTCAACTTTGAATGGTGCAGGTGCTTGTGCAGATAAAGAACGCCCGGCAAGCTACGGAAAAATGGCCAGGTAGAGACGGCCAGTAGGTGGACTACCCAGACAATGAATGATATTAAGTGATTTGTCGAACAATGGACGGGTACTCGCGCATTACATGACACATGTCTTGACAGTGACTCACAGCTGATAAATGCAACTTTTAAATCATTCAAACATTGTTCGGAACAACATACCACTTAAAAAGTCCAGACGAATCGTTGCCTAAACTGAGAAACAAATCAAGCAAGAAAAACCAAGCGAACGCCACACTCGGCACGCCCGCGACTCGTAGCGACATCTGAAGGGCATCGTCTGAACTAGTCATACGCAGGTGGCACTACAGTCGTCAGCTGGATCACCGAGTCCCGCGCCGTTTCCCGGGACGTCAGCTGGCACAGCTGAGGTGACAGACGGCCAAGCGACGAAGTGGGGTCGGTCAACGGTCTCGCAGAGTCTCGAGTACCTGTCCGAGCGTGGCCGGATGTCTGCAGGTGGAGCGGCCGGCGACGCCGAGCCCCAGTCGGGTCAAGTCGTTAGGCCGCCAGTGCCGACTTTACGGTCAGCAAATGGTCTGTCTGTCGAGTAGAACTGTGTCGTCGGACTGGCCGTTCGTCAGTGTCTGTCAGAAAGCAGCGGAGCCTAATGATTATTTCAGATTATGTATAATTATATGTTGTAGAATTAAAGGTGGGGTTTTGGGAAACGCAAGGTGTTTCAGAGTGTCAAGAGCAGCCGTGCTGTTATTGGGCATTGCATTGCGTATTGCATTAGCGCCGCATTGATGTGACACAAAATGAATTGGGTGTTTAAAATGAGACTATCCAAAACCCATTCGGCAGAGGTGATGCACCATACCAATTGTCTTATCAATCATGAACAATGTAAGCGGCCTGTAACACCAGATTGGCTACCACGACCGCATCTCAGCGTCTCGCGGCTTGTCTTCAACTCACCTGCCGATCGGCGCCTGCAGACCACCACCTCACCACCACGGCTCACCTCTGCGCTCACCTGTGCGCCAAAGGCGCGCGGCCGCGACCGGCCCGCGCGCGGCCGGCACGTCCCGACAGCAACTGGTGGCAGCGGCAGCGGCAGCGGCGGCGGCGGCGGCGGACCGGCTCGACCGGCCGGGCATCCGGGTCGGTCGCGGCTGCAGAGCGCCGCCCCCCGCCCCCGCCCCCGCCCGCGGACCCGCCCTCCGCCGCCGCGGCGCCGAGTGCGGCCGCGCGGCTCGCGCGCCGCGACGGACGCGAGAAGTGCGTCTGGCCTGGTTCTCCGGAGAAAGGTCGACCCGGCCGCTGCGCGAGCCGGGAAAAAGCTGTCACAGCGACCTGGCGCCGGTGAAAATCCGGGGCAGACGACGGGAATGCGCTTTGGAACGCGACCGGCCCCGCAGGAGCTCAGATATGGATCCGGCTGGCCTCTTGGGAGTGCGATAAGGCCCCGTTAAGTAGCCGAAGCTGTCCGTCCGTGTCTATCTTCTTGTCCATCCGAGCGTCAAGTATCTATCCGTCTAGACGTATGGCTGTAGGTTTCTCGATGCTGCATGCTTCCCGAGATGACAATTACCCGGGTCCGGTCCGACTTCGGACCGTGGCCTAGGCTTTCGAACGGCCCCACACTGCGACCCAGGCTCAGGAGCGACCCCAGACTTCAGCGCAGACTTCGGAGCGACCCCAGACTTCGGTCCAGACTCCGGAGCGACCCCAGACTGCAGCTCCGACTGTGGAACCCCCGCAGGCCGCGACCCAGGCTTCAGCGCGATCCCAGACTGCGACCGAGACCCCATCCGACGCCGCACCGCCGACCCGACCAGAACGGACGCCGACCCAGATACCCGACCGGTCGAATGTGAAACCGCGCCAAGCGGGCCGGAGAAAACGGCGGCGTGCAGGCCGGCCGACCCGGGGCGGCCGACACCGCTGCCGAGCCAGCCGGCGCGCGTTCGTCCGCAGGCCGCCGCCGGAGCCTGCGGCTTGCGGACAGAGGCACGTCTGTGGCCGCGGACGAACGGCGTCTGCGGTCGCGAAGGCACGTTGGACAGGCCGGGGTTGCGGGCAGCGCGCCGGACCGCGTCCATGCCCCAACGGCACCGGAACTGCACGGGCACGTTGAACCTGAGCACGTGGCGTTCCAGAAGCGTCGAGCCTCGTGTCACGTGAGAGCGGCGGTGTGTTGGGACCACGGAGGCGTGGCGCAGCGTCACAGGCGCCGTGGGCCAAGACCGAGGTCGCGCGGTTGTTTCGGATTGAACCGTAGCGCACAGATCGGGTTACAGAGGGGCCACAGAGACATGGATGACCGATTTTCGAGTTACAGGGGTGTGGCTGGCTGGTGACGTCAGCTGAAGCATCTGGGAGCACTCCGAACGTCCCCAGTTCACTGTCAGAGACCCACATGACCCGCGACCGGCTGGGGCCGGTGCAGCCTGATAGCGAATACACGCAACGATGGATTGCCATCGGCGATGGTGGCTGGGGTCTGCAGACGGTGTTTTCTCTCCCCGCCACGCCCTCATCGAAGCGATCCTCCACGAGGGCGCCTCGTCTCGCCAAACCCCTGCGGGAGGGCTCTGCGCCGGATCTCCGCACAGGGACGGCGCCAGTCACGTGACCTTGGTGCCGCCGGGCAGCCGTTGGTCCGGGTCCGGGTGCGTTGACGCCCGCTCCGCCCCCCTCCCCCTCCCCTTGGGGATGACGAGGCTGGGGCTTTCTGCGGCGCCGCTTCCGGCCGGCCGGGGCGGAGGCAGTGCCGTAACGGTGCAAGAGGCGGAGCCGACCGGATAGCCGAGGAGGGGGAGGGACGGGTGGACGGGGTATGGGGGTAGAGATAGAATCTGGCCAGGGTAGGCGGACAACCCGCGGCTGATGACGCCCACAGCCTCGAAGAGCCGGACGAGCTCATTCGGCCTGCGGGAAAAGGGAGCAGCGTGTTGTCATACATTCTCTTACAACTATATACAGATCTGGATGTTTTTTGAACGCGATTTACTAATGCAGCGGTAAAGCCTTCGGGCCAAAGTGACATCGGCATAAACCGCGGATAAGATGTGATAGGCGAATGACGGGCCACCGAAAAAGTATCATACAGGCCTCCACTCTTTACGACAAGCTCTTGCAGGCCCTTGTGGTCCCACGGATCTCAGGAGCAGTGATGTATGACATGATACCCGAAAAGGTGCATTGCTGTTGAGAAAGACGATGGTAGGAGTAGATATTGCACCCGGGCATAAATCTGTCACAGGGTTGAAATTTTCCTACAGTTATCAGTGTATGATATCCTTTAGTACACTACATCATATTTTCTATTCCTTTATATGCAAATCAAACGGCATACATTAACTTCAAATTCTGTTTTCTCATGCCATTGCTGTGCTTTTTCACGTGCTTGCAGGCGCTTTGGAGTTTCCGATTTCCGAATGGGGACATGACTTCTTGGGGGCATACCCACTCAACGAAATCAATGATACCAAAGGCCTCATGACAGACTCAGAGCGCCTCATTAAGCGGCTTGCCTCAGCGAGTCTCCCCCCCCCCCCCCCCGACAGCGGGACCACACCGAATGACTCGGCGAGACCCAACAAACTCTGACCACATTGTCCTATCTAACCACGATGCATCCAGCTTGCACTGCTTCGCAATCTGCAATACCACTGGACCGTGAACATAGCTGCAACCTAAATTTTCCGTGTTCTATTCAAGCGCGGTAGAAAATGGCCGAACTCAAGCAACCAGCTCACTGCGCGACGCTGGATCGCCTTGTTAGCGAAAAGCACGAATTCGCGCCAAGACAACGGCTAACGGTTCCCTTGCCTTTGCACGGGACTGGGGCGCCGTAGGCACTGCAGGAGCTATCTGAAGGACACAGTAATTACCGTTACACGAGCGAGCGAGTACCGGGAATGCTGTGCAGCCGGAGCCGATAGCGCAGGGGCGGATACAGCGACCCCGTAGAGGGGAGAGGCGAGGCCGAGCGCACGACCGTGATCAGGGGCGGAAACAGCGGCAGGGAACTTGGAGGAAGGTGGTAAGGGGGGAGGGGGTGAAACGGGTTACC
>NW_023596129.1:2500-29685 GCF_011947565.3 Pollicipes pollicipes
CGTAATCGCTTGCTTACGTCATCGTATCATGAACGGCGTTGATTGAGAGCCAATTGACGGCCGCTTTATCTAGAGATTGTGTTTACGAACGCCAGATATAATGTACTCGACAGTCACCTTTTTACTTGCCTTGATCACCGCTCGGACAATAAAATGCCAGGATTTAAATGACGTCATTATGGCACCATAAATGCCTGGGTGGCTTTGAGATATTCTCCTCGAAATAGTCTGCATACCTTTGTGGAAGCGTTGCTAAGAAACTAGAAGGGCTTGAATCTTAGAAGGCCAGCGCTGTAAACGGTACCGACGATCTTCAAGATGGCTATTTCAGTTCAAAACCCCAAAAGCGGAACACTCCCTTCAAGCTTGAGACTATCACTAAGAATCACGATGGCAGCTCAGTCGGATAGTGAGTGGTAACAAATCACATCCAGGTGAGTGATGAGTACCACAGGCTCTCCCGAAGACGCTAACATCGCTGCTCTGCTTTTCTACGCCCTTTCTATCGACGCCTTTTATGACAAAACTTATTGAGGCATTCCTGCGCTCGGCCCGGTCGGTACGTGACGGGCTCTCGGCCGCCCTTGTCCCCGGTATGTGACGGGCTCTCGGCCGCCCTTGTCCGGTATGTGACAGGCTCTCGGCCGCCCTTGCCGGTATGTGACGGGCCCTCGGCCGCCCTTGTCGATATGTGACGGCCCTCGGCCGCCCTTGTCGGTATGTGACGGGCCCTCGGCCGCCCTTGTCGGTATGTGACAGGCTCTCGGCCGCCCTTGTCGATATGTGACAGGATCTCGGCCGCCCTTGTCGGTATGTGACAGGCTCTCGGCCGGCATTGTCGCGATGTGACGGGCTCTCGGCCGCCCTTGTCGATATGTGACAGGTTCTCGGCCGCCCTTGTCCATATATGACAGGCTCTCGGCCGCCATTATCGGGGTGTGACGGGCTCTCGGCCGCCCTTGTCGGTATCTGACAGGCTCTCGGCCGCCTCTGTCGAGGTGTGACAGGCTCTCGGCCGTCATTGTCGAGGTGTGACGGGCTCTCGGCCGCCCTTGTCGATATGTGACAGGCTCTCGGTGGTCATTGTCGAGGTGTGACAGGCTCTCGGCCGCCCTTGTCGATATGTGACAGGCTCTCGGCCGTCATTGTCGAGGTGCCATTTGCACACAGGAGCACGCACGCGACCAACACCTTAAATAAACATACTGCATGCTCGCAAACAACACAAGGTAGCTGATGACAACGTGACTCACTTCCTACTTAGGATGCTTCGAAGCAAGCTCTGCCTTGTCTGGGTCACTGATAGTTCTTCGTTGGACCAGCTCGCTTCCAGTGATGAAAAACGATCGTTTCGACATTCCAGCATGACTGATTGCAGTGGAGGCGGCATGCCAGGTTGATGGAACATGCCCCCAGTGCGTAAGTCGCATAAAATTGACACTCTTACATGGTTCTGCCATTACGCACAAAGACGTTTACTTCTAACCTTTGGATTTAGTTCCATCTGTCCGGATCGTGTGAGGTTTCCACCATGGGTGCTCGCAATAGAGATTGCGTGTCGGATTTGTGGTAACAAGTTCCATTTCTGCAGTCGGATAAAATTAACACTTGTTCATGGTCCTGCTCGTACACTGCAAAACCGTCTCAAAGACTTTGAATTTCCCTTTCATCTGAACGGTTTGTCAGGAGGATCATCCCAATCACGCACGTAGTAAATTTTCCAATGGGACGGCTTAAAAAACCCGCGGGACCTATCCCGCGGTGACGTCCGCTACCACCCTGCAGGTAGATGGGGCGAGTTAACCGTACTGAATCGATAAAACACAGTCAATTAAGGAGGTTTGTGTTCTTTGGCACCCCGATCTCCGTACGTCCTACATTCTACTCCACAGTGAGCGCATTAACCGTGGACCATCCGTTTCATTCACCCCTGTGCGGCCAAAACGGCGGGGGCCGCGAGCCCTGCACAATCCCTGCAGCGAGGGCTGGCGAGGGAGCACCACCCGAAGCCTTGGCACGGGCCACCGGCGTCCGTATCCCTGGTACGCTCCAGTCCACCGCGAAGTTTGGGCACGTCGGCGTCCGTGCCTAAACACCGGACCGTGTCCGTGACAGAGTCGGCGTGCGCCGTGCTGCGCAGGGGACTGGGCACGGCCCGGACCGGCCGGCCGGGACTGGTCTTCCTGACCTCGCCTGCGGAGGGCTGCTGGCCTGCGTGTGAAGAGGTGCAGAGAGAGGCGCGGAGACGCGGCGACCGGACGGCCCGCCAGCTGGATGGGCGGCACGTAGACGGAGCGGGCGGTGAGGACCGTGCCGAGCGACTGCAGCTGAGCTCAGCGCCGGGACTGTGAGTACAGCAGCCGCCAGTGTGTTAGCGCTAGCGTGCAGCCCCTCTGTGTGTGGTTTAAATGCCAATGTAACTAACTGCCATTATGTCTCCATGCATAAAAATTCGACCGAATATGTCTAACAAACTTTTGAGGTCATATCATTCGGTAATAACCTAACTTGCTCTTGGCACGCAGTTTAGACAGAGGTATAATTCGGTATCAAATCTGAAGTAAACAAAGCAAACTAGGATCAACAGGGGCGAGACCCATGGAGTGTCAACAGATATATAAAGAATCAAGTCATGTGTGAGTAAATCATGTAATCATTAGCTTCCTCTCCGTCTGGATTGTCAGAGTAGGGCCTCTTGCCATTTTGACAGGCCTGGTGACGAGCGATGAGTGTCACCCCCTGGTTATGCTCTTTCAGGGCATTCTGGATTTGAAACCGCAATAGAACCCGGTCTAATTATGCTAGCGTGAAAAGAGCAAAGCTGACGTTGCGGAGCCCTTAAAAATATATATTTATAGTCCCTTAACCATGAGTTCTCCACTCGTGTAAAATTGTATTTTATTGCAGATGATGATGTCGCTCACTGCGCTTTTCGCATAAGACGACTTAGACTTAGGGGAATGTATAATGTTGATTTAAATTATAATGCTACTTTATGGTGCGTGCATGCCTGGTTATTCCCAAAATGAGCAGACATTTGTACATATTCAATAGCAGTGTAGACAACTGTACAATTCATTGTTACCTTTGTAAATCATGCAGTCATCAGCGTCATGTGATCTTGCACAATCAGCATTACCGTAGCCGACCGATGAAACACGCGGCAGGAATGCACCTGTCGCAGTACTCAACAATCACGCCGGTCCGCCTCATGTTGTGCTGCACGAAGTTCACAATTCACCAGGTGAACGCCTGAACAAAATGTCCACGTCCGCTGAGCCGCTCCAAGGTATGCCCATGTGTGCGGCCTGCACATGAAGGAATGCTCCGATGACCTGGCCACAATGTAGCGTTTTAAATAATGGCTCCGAGCGGCGGACGCATGGTATGAGGCGCCGCCGTTTCATGCTTTTATGAGTGCTTTTAACACGCGCCCGGGCGGCCGCCTAGACACCCTTCGCTCGGTGGGGTCCAACTTGACCCCACTAAGATCTCGGGAACTAAGAAAGCTAGAGACACTAAATTTACGGGGTGTGTTGAGCTGTACGTGAACTCACTCAGGTCAAAGTTTCAGGTTCCTAGGTCATGACCTTCAGGTCACAAAAGGTTAAACAAAGTCAAGTTTCAGGTTGATCCCTTAAATGCCCCAGAACCTAGATAACCGTTTCTAAGCAAAAGGTCACATTCTTATTCAAGGTCAGTGACCTTGTTTGACGTTTTGAAGATCAAGGTGACCAAAATCATGCAGTATTGCTTTGAGTTTTGCATTTGACTAAGCGACAAAGATGAAGCTAGGCATATGTTGCTAAAACAAAATGTTGTCCTGGGTCATTTTAGGTCAATGACCTATTCTGACCTCTATTAAGTCCGTGGGAGATCATGATGCGGTTTCCGCTATCAATAAATTCGAAATGAGCACCAGAAACTATTCCATACAGCAAGCCCTAGAGTAACAAAACAGGTTGGGTTTTGACATTGGTGTGACCTTCATACCTGACATTAGGTCAATGCAATTTGCTCATTCAACTGTTGTGTTGCCTAAGAAAGCGTCTCAGAGATGTATGGCTTCGTTTAACACTCCGCTGTTGGATCAGATTGAACGATTCCCTAAAAGTTGCCTTCGCTGAAACCATAGTCTGACTTTGACCTGCCATAGGCCAGCGACCTTAGAAGATGCATCTAAATTCTTTACGCAAAACGATTTGCTATTCAATTGTCTACAGCTATGCAAAATGTGGCTCGGCTACGCTGCACCGTTGGAAAACCGTTCTGGAAAAACCTTCGGGGGAGGTCAATTTGACCCCCACCCTAGCGCGTATTAATACCACCATAATTGCAACAAGTTCACGATGATGCCGCATTATGACTCCACATGCAGCCAGTAGCGCAGGCAGGGGGGAGCATGGGGGGCACGTGCCCCCTATGCTCCCCGGTTGACTCCGAAGTGGGCCTCTCGAAATCAACAAGCAGGGGTTCGATTTGATGGCCCAAAGGGCCCGAAGGTATTCTGTAGGTCGCATTCGGGAGCCCCGGACCGCAGAGCTGGTCACTCCAATGCCAGCCAGAGGGCGCTGTGCGCTGATCAGGGTCCCTGAGTCGATAAGGGCCCATATGTCGGTCAGAGACCACAAGTAACGTGAAGTCGCCTACGTGGCGGCATGGGCCTGAGGTCTCATTTCCTAGGCAGGAAGAAAGCCGTAGGCGGCGATTTACATTGGTCGAGGCCCCAGCATCTTTCGGGGCCTCACAGCCACTAACGGGAGCCTTGTGTTGGCAAAGGGCGCCAAGTCGGAGGGCCCGAAGAGCCTAGAGGGCCCAACGGGTCCGATAATCAAGGGCTCGATTGGGGGGCCTAAGGGCACGAGGGGCTGGTCGGAGTCTTATTTAGGGGTCCGGCCAGCGAGAACGGGATCCCCAAATAACAGTCAAGGGGCCCTTTGCGCCGATCAGTGACCCCATGAGTCGATATGGGCCTGTCTGTCGGTCAGGCACCACCAGAGCCGCGTAATCGCCACCGTGCTGGCATGGGCCGGAGAGCCCATTCCCCCAAGCAGCGACAAAGCCGGCATCAATGATTTACACCGGTCGTGGGCCCTGTATCTGTCAGGGGCCCACGGCGCCTAACAGAGGGTCCTCCTCGCAAAGGCCCCGGGCCGACCAAGAGAAGTGCTCAATGAGGCCCGAAGAGAGGCCGGGCGGGCCCACCGAAACCGGCGATCAAAGGTCCAGTTGGAGGAAATAAGGTCCCGAGGGACTGACTGCAGGTGACATAAATAATCGTGGCCTGTAGGATCGTGATCTGACATATTAGCCAGAGATTCTCTTGCACCGTTTAAGAACCCCCCTGGGCCAATGCAGGCACCTAAGTCGGCCGGAGAATAACCACAACACCGAAAAGTCGGCTTCATGTCCATGAAGGCCCTTGCGACTCATTCCCAAAGCAGCAGGGAGACCGGGGCCCGCGATTTGCAAGTTTATGCGTCGTCGTCGTCGTGCGCCTGAGTGCGTCGTAAAGCCCCAATGACGCGCCGGCACTATCGGGCAGCACTGACAGGGATGGTCTGAGTTGCAGTCCCGTAAAACCGAGCGGCGTTGGCCGCTGCAAGGAACGCCAAGCGGCGGGTGCTGTGTGCTTAACGACGACGGTCGTAGAATGATATTTCTGAATATGCTTCAAAGCCAATTCGTACAGCTTGACGATAAGATTGAGTGAATCTTTTTTTACAACTTTGAGGCTGAGGTTGTTAGAGGATAAATGTACGGCTTTGTGTCCTAAAGCGCTTGAAGGTACTTCTTTCAAATGCGTCATCATTTCCGTGGACCTGTTGCCCACGACCTAATATTAATCACGGGACCAGCGCTGCGCAACCCATGGAGACTGCAAAGCCTGGCGTCGAGGTTTTTGTTGCGAAGATATGGGACCACGCATGCCCAAAACTACGTCAAATAGTTTGTACCATTGATCGATTTCGACTAAATGTTGAACGCTGCAGGCAAACATAGCTTGGTCATGTTACTACAACCTATTGACCCATTTTGATATTTAAACCTACATTCGCAGGGTCTCTGCTTATCTCTGCATAATCCAGATAAAAATTATAATAAAGGTTCTGAGTTTTATTGGTTTAAAAATATTCGCATCATTAAAAAATGAAGGGCGCCAACGAGTTATTTCATAGTCATTTAACGCATGCTACTTTTGCTTTAAATGGCTATAAACTTCAGTTTGATCTCGCGGTAGCGTGTGGCTTCTATTCAGTTAGAGAGGGGAAAGTATTGTTATATATATATATATATATATATATATATCGATATAGAGAGAGAAGAGAGAGAGAGAGAGAAGAGAGAGAGAGAGAGAGGAGAGAGAGATAGAGAGAGAGAGAGAGAGAGAGAGAGAGAGAGAGAGAGAGAGAGAGAGAGAGAGAGAGAGAGAGAGAGAGAGAGAGAGAGAGAGAGAGAGAGAGATATATATATATATATATATATATATATATAACAGCTCTCTCTCTGCAAGGACTTATGCACGTTTAATCATTTCCTTGCGTGGTTGTTCGATCGTTCGAATTAAATCTGTCGTTGTTTCAGTGAGACATAGATCAGCTCGCGTATGACGATCTAAATTGGTTTCAGCTAACTAACGTTTCAAGGACATTCGTTTGCCTTTCTCAAGGCAATGTGAGACAGTAAGACGGAAAACATTCGAATGTGGCGCAATACGACGCACGGTCTACGAGACATAATTAAAGGCGAACCATCATGAACGTGAATATCAGTTCAAATTACAAAACACATTCAAACACACACACATACTTACCTCACTTTTCCAACCATTTTGACACCATGGCAAGTTCAAGGCATCGAATCACCCTGCTGCTATTGGGTCACTGAACAGTAAGTTGTTCAGTGTATTTGCGAGGATCATTATTGACGTGGATAAGACAGTTAAGTAAACGCCTTATTCCTCGGAGAAAAAACATGAGAATGACGACATAGATAGGTTTATGACCACTAAACAATTGTACCTAAAAAGAACGTCAAAAAATACAGGCGTTCTGGGCCGTCCACCCCTCACACCATCCCTGTCTCACCGTCTTACCGAGCAACTTCGGGGCGATGTTCAGTGACCAAAATACGTGCAGATTCCGTCCCCGTTTGTGTTACAGTGAACGGCAAAAGTCGGCGCGATCTGGAGAGATATTATGCCAGCGTTCTCGCTTTCAGATCTGGCCCGACAGCATGGCGTCTCCGAAGACGTTCGGCCTAGTGGACTACTGCGTGTTCGGCAGCGTGCTGGTGTTCTCCCTGCTGATTGGCGTGTACCACGCCTTCCGCGGCAAACAGACCAACGCTGAGATGCTGCTTGGCGGCAGGAACATGGCCATTGTACCCGTGGCCATTTTCCATCATGGCAACGTTCCTCTCGGCTATCCTGATTTTGGGTAAACTGCCAACTGTGTGGCGGGCTCGTGGTGAACCAGCGCCCTCTCGATAGGAGCTCTGATTTGCAAGGATGCATTATCGGAGGACAGAGCCTCATATCTCCACGCAGTCGTGAAGGAATAGAGATAGTTCTTTGGGCTCAAATGGACTTGACCCAGGCTTCCAGCTTACAGTTGCCTGTGTGTGGAGAAGTGTGATAGATATGTATAGATAGATAGATAGATAGATACCCATTAAAACACTACGACGACGGTGGCATCACCGGCAAGCAAACGGGGCACTATTTTTTAGACGAAGCCCCTGTGGTGCCATTTCTTGGTAATGATGTACCCCACCTAGCAGTAATATTACGCCAACATCATGGCCGATGACGGTGCACCGGCCTGGGGCAGGTTCGCCAGCCGAGATGTACACGAACGGCGCGCAGTACTGGGTAGTGGTGCTCGCATTCGCAGTCGTCCTGCCCTCTGTGACCCTGCTCTACCTGCCCATCTTCTACCGATGCCGTCTGACGTCCGTCAACGAGTACCTGCAACTCAGGTACGCTGTCCGATGCCTGCCCATGCCGGCACAGTTACGGTCAGAGACGTAACAGCTTTTTGTTGGTGAGATGCAACCAGCGCAATGTGTCCCTACCGCCTCATGGTTGCATGTTCCAGATTTGACAGCCACGTCCTGCGGTTATTCTGCGTGTTGGGCTAACCTGGTGCAGACATCGCTGTACATGGCCATCGCCCTGTACGCGCCCAGTCTGGCCTTGAGTTCCACCACTGACCTGAACCTGGAGACCAGCATCATCTGCACGGCCGTCGTGGCGACCCTCTACACAACGATTGTGAGCGGACCAACGAGCTGTGCGGTGCATGACGAGTTTGGCATCTTGATTCGTTGTTAGGCTATATGTCAGCCATTGAATAGTTAAAGTGAGGCATTTGGAAAAGGACAACTACAGTTGAGAAACAACCGGTCAGCACCTCCCGAATTATGATAATTTCCCGAGAAAATAAAGATGTACCGCTGTTTGTGGACGAGGATCACAGCGCTGCTTACAAAGAGCCCCGAGGTAATGAGGTGTTGTGTCCAAGGAGATATTCTGAGACAGTGACCGGGTGTTTCATTCTCAGGGAGGTCTCAAGGCCGTGGTCTGGGCTGATGTTCTCCAGGCGGTCGTCATGGGTGCCGGTATGGTGGCCATCGTTGTTCAAGGCTCCATCAACGTGGGAGGATTTGGCAACATATTCCACATCAAACGCCGAGCATGGCAGGATGGATATGTTGACTTTAAACTGAGTCCTTGGCAAAGGTAAATGCTCTGCTAGTGGACTCGGCTTGACGCAGGAGCCCTCATTGGCGCAACAAGCTCCCCTGATCGCCACAGGTGGTCCACTAACGAACCCTTGGTTGAACTGGGGTGGAGCTCCGCCCCACCTACTCCTCTCCCGTTCGGTGCGGGTGGCCCTCAACGACACAGGGCCCTTTCATTGTTTCATTGTTACCTCTCATCATTAACGCCTCGTCAGAGGCTCCAGCCAGCACGCATTTCCCAATGGGGCTCTTAATCGCTGCGAGAGGCTCTCTGGCTGACATCCGAAGTCACGAGCTTGCGGGCCGGTGTACTTAATGTGACCTAGAGCCAACCCCTTGGGCATTTCAGCCTTTTTATCGGGCCCTTGACCGTTGGGTCCCTTGGGGCCCGTCGGGCCCTTCTTTGGGTCCCCTTGAACACTGCCTCTGGCCACTCTGGAATCCTTACCAGCACAGGGCCCCCTGTCAGGCACAGTGGGCCCCTCATTGACTTAGTGTCTCCGGCCTTGTCCCTGCTTGGGAAATGGGCCCTGAGCCCTAGACCAAAACAGAGCAGACTGTTCTGTACCGGTGGCGTCTGACAGGCACAAAGAACATCATCGACGCAGGTGGGCCCAATTGGCGCAAAAGGTCCTGTGACTGACATTTGAGGACCAGACCCTTCGGACCAGACCCCATAATGGGACCTTCGGTCAGCCCTTCAGACCCTCAGGGCCCTCAGATCGGGCCGTTTATCGTGGGTCTCTAGGGGCCTGTCAAGCCCTCGAAACCTAAGAAGGCACGTGTCCCCTGCTCCTCCCGCCTGCGCCATTAACCGCGTCACTTTGCCAACGTCACGCCTGCCTTTCCTTACGTGCACACCGAGTCAACGTAACAGCAAAACAAGCCGAGAAGTGTCTTGCATCAATCGTGTAAGATGTCGTGTGCTCGCCTCAGGCATAACTTCTGGAATCTGTTCTTCGGCACCTTGTTCATGTGGACCGGGGTGATGGGGGTGAACCAGAGCTCGGTACAAACGCTACATGAGTCTACCCACCCTGAAGGCGGCTAGAATGTGAGTTACGTCCATTCGACCGCTCCAACTGTCACATAAATGTGGGGCTGTAATGCGCCAGCAACAACGCATCGACAGCCCCCAAGTCTCAGTTCCTTGGCAGACAGTTCCTCCAGATGCGACTCGTGTTTTGCGCCTAATGCCTGTTGCTAAACATGGCTTGCTTGTGGTTCTTCATACTTGCATATTCATTCTTGGAGTAAGAATTCTTTAAAAGTCTGTCATCAGCCCACCGGCCCTAAAAGCAAGCGAAGTCCGCTAAAACCGAGGCTTCGGGCTGGAGGAAGGCTTTGAATCGGAGGAAATCTCATCACCCTCGCCGAAGACAAAGCCCGCAGTGGATATCTGTACTGCAGCGACATAGTTGATGCCTTTCAAAAGTGTACGTTCTGAAACTATTACCGGTGGGTTCAGCTGTGATTTGTGTCATACCAAAAGGTCACGTAGCCCCGTTTACAGGTTTAACTGGCTTTGTATAGCCTTGCATGTATCATTGTTGTAGTCGCATTCTGATATCGATGTGCATCCAAGCAAGGAGAGCTGCTGTGGCGGCCACATTTGTCCTACCCTGATAAGGGAACCAATGGCACCGCCGTCTGTTTCAGCGCCTGTCTCCTTAACGCCCCGGCCAACATTCTCTACATATCGCTGGCCTGTCTGTGCGGTCTGGCCATCTTCGCCACGTACGCCGACTGCGACCCGCTCCGGATGGCTCTCATCGAGAGGAAGGACCAGGTGCGGCTCCCGATCTGAGCGAGGAATGAGGACAGTTCTGACGTGAGGACCCACCGGTGGGTTGCCTAGCAACGGATGAAATCCGCGGAACGAAAGACCCACTGCGAAACAGGTGTAATCATTCATTTAAATCAGTGTGTGAATCTCACGTGTTCCTAGAACAAGAAACGTAAGGATTTGTGAATGCTTTGATTGTAACTAGGAAGTTACCTTGCCAGTAATGTCAAGCCTGTGATTTAGACTTCACGAGCTCTGTGACTGTACCTTCGCTGCCTGAACACATGTGCGGCCTCGACAACACAACATGCAGAATGGTAAACACGCACGCGCGCCTGAATTCCTGGCATGCATACCTATTGGTCTCACAATCAGGTTTGGGCTACCAACTACCGATAGTATAGAAGGATGCCATCACAGCCTCCGGCCAGTCGATGACATTTTTTAACTGCTTTGGCAAATTGTTGTAGAATATGACCTACCTGAGCGTGACTCCTTACTTCTATTCTTAAGGTTTCAGGTTTACGCTTTGCCAGGTCCATGAGAACGACCGGGACACGCACGACCGGGCCCCCAAATGTCAGTCGGAAGGCTTCTTGTTCCTGTTGGGTACACCTTGGGACACCCTGAGGTACTCAGGGTCTCTATTTCGGTCCTAGGCCACCAACGACGAGCAGTCGGCTCCCTGTCGGCCTGAACTCTGAGGGCCCATTTCCCAAGCAAGGATAAGGTGGGAACCCATGATTTGCATTGGCCGTGATCCCTAGAGCAAAGAGGGCTTCTTTGTTGGCCAGTGGCCCTCAGTACCTAATAGAGGGCCCAATGTTGGTAAGGACTCAGGTCGGCCATGACACCATTTTCTGAACAGGGACAGGGATGAGACCCCGAATGTCGGGGGCCTGTTGCGTTGGTCAGGGTTTTCTGACAACGCAGGTGGATATGAGAGGTTACGATGAAAGTCCGCAATGAGAAATGAAACTCCCTTTGTCAGGCAGGGCCCCGGGATCGGACGGGGGCTATCCATCCCATTTCAATCAAGGCCCGTCATGCCAAACTTTAGTCTCTCTGGCAATTATTGGACACCTGCGACGAGAAGGGATATTTTGCACCAATAAAGACCTCTGAGTCTATCTGGGACCAAGTGGCCGGGCGGGTCAGGGAGCCTCCGGTGCAAGATAGGCAACCAGTGTATGATGCAACCTTCTAAGGGTGACCGTGTGACTAAGGGTGACCGTGTGTGACAACTAACTAAGGGTGACTAAGGGGATCCTGCCCCTGTGCCGCCAGCATGACAGCCGTTAGTCACCCAACGCTGTAATGGAACGGCCCCGAATCTCCTGACCGAGAAAGATAATGTGCCTCCTATTGTTCTATCCACTCGGTCCCTTGTCCGGAAAAGGTAAGGGTTTTCTTAGTGTTCAGTAGGGAGGATCGCAATGAGGCAAACGTTGAAACACTAACACAAACGAGGCCTGCATCCGCTTTTATGATCAACATGCGAAGCAAATTCCAAAAAAAAAAAAAATAAAGCTCAGCCTACGTACTCACAATCCTAGGAACAAGAGCATCAACGAACGGAACTGCAGTTTGCATAACGCTAAGTGGCGTTGGCCACTGCAGACAACACCGGGATACCGGTGGTTACCTGGCGATGGGTACCTGACAACTTAGAACAGCCGTCGTGAAATGGTGCGTCAAAAGCCGTTAAAAATGAGCTCGTACCGCTCCGAAATTGGACCGCTGCATATATTTTACTTGTAGAATTCGAGGTTGTCCGACAGCAAAAACGAAAATAGAGGTAAATCGACAACCTTAAGTGTGCAATGTACTTCTTCAGAAACGCTGTCGTTCTCACCCGCCCGTTAGCCGCCGTCTAATATAAGTCTTAGAACTGACGCCACGCTGCCTCCGGAGACTGCAACGCCAGTTGCCAGGGTTTTCGTCGTAAGCCTTGTGAGCGCGCATGGCCAAAACTGTGTGATGTTATTATTCCACCACTCGACTCTAATATGTGGATGCTAATATGTCAATGCCCACCCACACCGGCGAGAGCGGAAATGTGTCTAAAGGTGCAGTTGCAACGTCCAACTCGAGCCGACTGTTCCATAGCCTGAATGGATATAATGTTTCTGTTCTAGCTGGTGCCCTACTTCGTGCTGGACCAGATGTCCTACATTACGGGTCTGCCGGGCCTCTTTGTGGCCTGCATCATGTCTGGAGCGCTCAGCACCATTTCCTCCGGCCTCAATTCGCTGGCAGCCATCACTTGCAGGACTTCCTCAGCAACATCAACTCTTCAAGAACATGTTGCCAATCACACAGTCTTGGATAACTAGAGGCATCAGTGAGTTTAGGGTAATTGAGTCAAATTCAGAACCGCTGTTGCAGAATCACTTTGTTCAATCTCAACAGGGAAACATCTTGCATACGCAGTTCTTTAACTGGCAACTGGCTTCAATGTATCAGCCTAATAAATTTGTGCATGTATTACATTAGAATGAGCGTGAACTCCGCCTTTCTGTCGACACGAGGCGCCTAAAATGCTCAATTTCGTGGCGATTGGTCTATTCAAATCCATGCAGAATCTTGCCACACCGCCATGCGTGCAAAGGAACGAAGATGTCAAAGAAAAGGCCTAACTCTAACGCGGGTCATGTTTCGGCAGGTTTTCTTTACGGCTGTCTGGCAGTGGGCATGGCCTTCATGGCCAGCCAGCTCGGAGGAGTGCTGCAGGCTTCTCTGTCTATCACTGGAGCGGTCAGCGGTCCTGTGCATGGTGTCTTCATGCTGGGCATCTTCGTTCCGTTTTCCAACGGCAAGGTAAACGGGATGGTAATGAGATTCAGCGTCAGTTGGGTAAATTACGCAACTTACGATGGATTGATACACCTGTATTGTTGCGTGAGCAGCCGGAGGTATTTTCTGTTCTGTTTCCAGTCCGGTCTCCGTGTGAAATAGTTAGAATCCATCCATCCATGTACAAGTTTGACCTAAAAAAAATATTTACAGATGGCATTAAAGGGTGACAATGTTTTGCCCTTTTGTGAAAGATTTTATCGAACAGCTAGCATGCCCACACAGGAATTTTTTAAGTTTTGTCACAGCATGGGAAGAGCAATGTAACAATAACAACTTCCGTATTCCCTTTCCGTGGCTCGTGAGACTCGCACCTGCTTTCTTGTCAAATGTCCTGGTGGATTTAGCGCATCGTTGTTGTCCGTGTTGTGTTTGCATCAGGCCATGGTAGCTGCCCGTTTCCCGGACACCGAATAGACTGTCCACGTCTCTCCTCCGTGGCAGGGTGCCGTGGCAGGACTTCTAACGGCCATGGCAACGAGCGTCTGGGCAGTGATGGGGCGCATACGGATCTGGGAAACAGCCCGAATCTCTACCCACCTCTATCGCCGGCTGCGGCACCAATCTGACATCACTGGTGTCGTCCACTACACCACCACCAATGGACATGGGCCCGGTGCGAACAGAGGAGGAGGAGCCCAGGTGCGTAACAATGATTGCGTAATGTAATGGATGTTGATCGGTCGTGCTCTCAATTTGAGTTCTTATTTTCCCGCCTGACTTGGTCCGGCCGAACTCCGCCAAACTCACTCCACGGCTTGGGCTCGCTGCGCTGTTGCAAAGCTTTGTATGATTAAACGGCTGAGAAAAGATTGCTCCGTCCTATACAGCCCGGTGCGCGGTGCACTGCGTACTTCAGTCGGTGATGAGAGCTACGTCACCGAAAATTGAATCCTTTGGGACGCTTATTTGATTTAGGTTAGGCTGAAACAAAATTTGTTGATTGAAACCTGTATGGTCTGTTTCAACAACGCTATTTAACGTTGTTTCAACAACGTTTGATGTTGGTCTGCTTCAACAACGCAGTTTCAACAACGCTATTATTTAATAAGTTTGGTACTCATCGTGCCATTGAATTACGCTTTGCAGAATGATTTTTGGCATTATAGATAGAATAGAATATAGATGGATAGAGATAGGTTTTAGATAGGATTTTTATAGGTTTATTTTTATAGATTTTTATAGGTTTATAGGTAAGATTATTATAGGTAAGATAGGTTTTTTCGATTATAGGGGCCGGAGACACCGGCGCATACCTCACCACATGCTCTTGCTGGGCAGGCGAGCCAGACAGTCTCGCGACCTGCTGACGCCTGTGACGCTTCCTCCCACCGCGTTCGTCCTCGACCGATCCCACAGACCTGTCTTGGGTTGGGGCCGCTCACGAGAGCTTTCTCGTTTCCCGTCTTTTCTCGAAGACTTCCGTTGTCTTTCGAGAAATCTCGATTTTTTTTTCGGCGACGAAGAATTTCTCTTGTCCTGTCCGGCACGGGGGCGCTTGAGCAAGACGGCGCTTAAATCGCAGCACCTGACTGTGACTGGAACTCCGTTGGTAAGGGCGCGTGCATCCACTGCCCGCTTCCACACGTCAGCGAACGCCTGCTGGTTCCCGGCGCGGCCGACTGTGGTCGTTAGCTGCACAAGTAAGCGAAAGAGCGGCCATCTACACGGCCGACCGGGTATCCGGTCGGCCGCGCAGGCCTCGGGCCGCCGGCCACCGGACACTGCGCAGTCGTGGTCACGCAACAGGCTTTTCTCCCCGCTCTCTCCTCCAGCAGCCCGGCAGACCCTGGCGGCGCTCTCTCCTCCAGCAGCCCGATAGATCCGGGTGACGCTCTCCCCTCCAGCAGACTGACAGACCCGGGTGACGCTCTCTCCTCCAGCAGTCCCACATGTCCCGGTGTCAAACTATCCTTCCCCAGCAACAGCTGACCCATATGGCAGGCAACGACAGACCCGGGTAGCACACAGCGGAGTACAATAGTACCAGTGGTTTATGTGAGACTGGTGTGTATTTTTTGTAGATGGTGTTGCCGTTTGCGCGTAGTTTCTTTAGAGCTGAACGTCTTGTGGTGTTATATTTCGGAGGCTGCATTTACTGCATTGCTTCGACAAACGATTTACAGCCGGAAGGGTCGATGGAACATGTAGCACTATTAAATGTGTGAACCCTGCTAAGCGTGCGAATGCAGATGGCATAAGTCAGACTAGTTTTTCATCACGAGACCAAATATTCTTTAAACAAATGCTACACCCACACCCACACACCCACACGCACGCACGCGTGCACGCATGCACGCACGCACGCACGCACGCACGCACACACGCGCGCACACACACACACACACACATACACACACACACACACACAGCACACACACACACACACACACACACACACACACACACACACACGCGCTATATATATATATACACACACACACATATATATATATATATATATATAATATATATATATATATATATATATATATATATATATGTGTGTGTGTGTGTGTGTGTGGTGTGTGTGTGTTGTGTGTGTGTGTGTGTGTGTGTGTGTGTGTTGTGTGTGTGTGTGTGTGTGTGTGTGTGTGTGTGTGTGTGTGAAACATTTCTTGTCATTACCACGTCATTTCCGGGGCATCCCAGTCATTGTTACAAGCGTGGGAAATGTATTTTGATCACTCCGTGCATTTCTAAAGAAATATCGATGTGATTCATCGAACTTCCCGCCGTCCGTGGGAATATATTTCACAAAAACCTGCTCATAATTCTCCTGTATCCGTGTTTCAGCTTTATAGAACAATACATCTACGGCATTTCGTACCAGTTGTATAACGTTTTCGGCTGCCTGCTGTGCGTCATCGTGG
This sequence comes from Pollicipes pollicipes, assembly GCF_011947565.3. Taxonomy (NCBI): domain Eukaryota; kingdom Metazoa; phylum Arthropoda; class Thecostraca; order Pollicipedomorpha; family Pollicipedidae; genus Pollicipes; species Pollicipes pollicipes. The sequence continues at coordinate 18,761 of NW_023596129.1, forward strand.
GATCCGTCGTCAGTCTTATTACAGGTCGGTTCTTGGCTAACGCCAGAGTCGCGCTCTAAAACATGGGATGTTTTGTATTTTGGAAGTCTCCATATTTTGTTTTGTGGGGGCGGTTCACTCGGGCGACACAGGCCAACAATTGCTATGACGGACTATAAAGAAACCTTTTTACAGCATGCTCGCCTTAAGCTGCTAGCATTTTAAGTAGATCGCGACCAACTTCCTCGGTGTCCGTCATGGCACAGATGCCGACTCCAGCATCGATTCTGATTTACTTGAGTTTTTCATTTTCAGGATGTAATCGACGGAAGGTTTCCAAATCGCTGATGAATCCTATCACCTACAAGCTCTTAAACGGGGGTGAACCGTTTCCAACGTGATGACCCCTCCAGCCCCCAATACGGGCGTTGACAACGCCGCCTTCCTGATGCCCACGTACAAGCAGGCCGAAGCGGGCTGACTGACAACCGCTCGGTTGCGCTGCTCGTGAGGCAGCCAGCTGCTCGCTGTACAGAGGAGCGTGGCGCACCAGCGCTGTACAGACGAGCGCGGCGCACCGGCGCGGCTGCGACGACGGCTGCGCGGACGCCGGGGAGCCGACCGAGGTCTGTGTGACAGACCAGATGCTCGATGGTGGACGCCAAGACGACCTCTGAAAGTCGCTATAATAAACTCTGCATTTAAACCATTAATAAATGGGTCAATACGCATGCAAGGGTATACAAAGTCGGTTGTAGGGTGGGTTTGGCTGCGCCACTTGCAATGTCTCCTCTACAGCGACCTGCAGTAAAATATGGTCTAGCTTGCTCTCTGCTACAATGCGATGTTTTAGGCTTCTGAATGAGATGCAAACGTGCTCATGTATTTTCTTGTGTAAATGCCGTATGACAGTCACTGACCTCTTGTTTCAGCTTTTTAACGCGACGCCGCGGCAGCCAAGAGCTCATTGCGGGTGGTACTAATACATGTCCGAATCTGAGTCCGCGTCTGTGTAATCGGGCTGAGCATGTCTCGAGGCGTATTGACTCCTTGACTCGAGGCGTAGCCGCAGACGCACAGTCGTTTGTAGTGTACGTGTTGTATATGGAAAATTGAATGATGTGTTGTTGATCACAACTGCTAGATGACCACGGAGTATACGCCGACGACGTCATGAGGTGATGAACGGTTCACAAGTCTCCCTGTCCAGGCGTTTGGAAGTGTTTCCTCGATTTTGAGTTATGTCTGGTCTCCATTTAAATAAAGAAAAATCGTGCCGCCTCGGATTGGAATTGGCACTTTCAAAGAGAACCCGCACGCGCAGAACCGTGTTTGGAATGAACCCAGAAACTTTTGAGCTACCAGGCGTAGCCTTTCCAAACGGCCTGGGAACATAATTTATTTTCGCTTTCACACATTGGGATATGGCGCAGTCTTAAATCATGTGCGGTTTGCAGGCTTATAATTCCGTAATAACCCGCGCCAGTATCCGAATTCCTGTATTATATAGCACACAAGGTGATTCGCGTGCGAAACTTGCTTTAAACGTTTCGCATTGGTTGAGGACCAACTGAAGGCCGTTGATACATGGAAGTGTGCTTACGTACGCTAGACACGAATAACTAGATGATGGTATTTATCTAAGCCTTGAGCGCTGCGTGGCTCATGGGGTGGCGGTATTTGATTGCCGTTTCTGTGGCGCCATGTATGCTTGAATGGTCGTGAAATAGTCTGCACAAGTTCACGGGCGTCAAGCTCACAAATTAGAGGACTTTCAGTCTTATAAAGGGCGGGGCTGCGTAAATTTCAAAATGGCTGTCTCAGCTCAAAACCCCATACAAATGTGGAGCACTGTCGTTAATAGGCTAGGTGACTACACAGTTGTTTTCAGCAAGAGAAGCTTAAACCACTATATCTGCCGTTTCATGCCTTTACCGGGCGCATAATGCGATCCATGCGACCCCCGGGTACACCGCTGCCTTGCGTTTTCACAGGAGCACGGGGTGGCATAATGCCATCCATGCGACCCCCTGGATGCACCGCTGTCTTGCGTCCTCACCGGAACACAGAGTGCATCATCGCAAGAAAAGTCACCATTTTAAGGGCCAACCCACGAAGGGGAAGGCAACACGACTGGTCAGGGAGGAAATAAACAGCATGCCTTGGATCGGGGGCGGAGCAGCGGTGGAGGGAAAGGGATGGCAAAGAAGGCAGCTGCCCCCAAAACTTTCGAAAGGCTCCTTTTCCCAAGCTACAGGCATTGTAGCTGCCCACGAATTACCAAAATGCGGATCAAGGACGCCCCTTAGCTGAGCTAGAGAGCGGTAAATCGTGCTCAGAGATCCCTTTTCTGCATCAAGAGCCGATAGTTTGTATCATGAAGCCAGTTTTATGAATAAGGTTCCCATACTCTACATAAGGAGACTCCATGTTGTAAGGTGGTGGCTCGAATGCCCCAATGCCCAATGCCCAATGCCCAATGCCCCCCTTTGGTGGCTCGAATGCCCCAATTACGAACTAGATATCCCTGTTCTGGGTTAAGAGACACCGTCTTAATTCAGGCAGCTTCATTTCTGGAATGGGAGGCCTTTTCCACGCATTAAATAACCGCGGCTTCGGATCATGATGCCCTGTTTTGGGACAGCGAGGCCCCGAATGTTTCACGAACGTCCATACACCAGGAGACCCTCTTCTGGAATAGTAGGCACATGTTTAAGATTCGCTTGAATATGATGCATGCAGAAGTTGATATGTGATGCAACTTTAGTGCAATTTGATTGGTGGCTCTCCGCTTGAATACGACAGAGTTCTGCACCCCCCCCCCCCCCCCCCCCTCTCCCCGTGAGGCCTCATTTTGTCCAGGACTGCTGAAAAAACCCTGCCCTCCAACTGAAAATCCGTGACGCCACCCGCGCATAAAATACCATTAGCGTGCGCAGGACTTCGCAACGGGAGAGGAACTCAACTTAAGAATTTCCCCCTGAAAACCGAGTTTAGTGCCCTGCAGGTGTTCGTAGTTCCTTATGTGCCGTAATGCAACGTTGCATGTTATTGACCATCTTATAATTGCATGGCTACCCGCAATATTTCTCTGAACATCGGGGCTGACACAGGTTTTTTCAGTCACGTACGGATTAATGTATGCCATAAGTTTGGTTACAAAGTTGGCAGGTGCCCCCCCCCCCCCCGGGGCTGCTATGCGCGCACGTCCTTGTGGGCTGGGATGCCACATTATGAAATCGGTTGTAGGCTGGGCCGATAAGCTTGACATAGCTTTGATAAGAACTTGGTGACATAAGCTTGACGTATAAATAATCATTTATTTTTACCATTCATTTCATTCAAACAATGTATGCAGTCATGCATTTCACTGACTCCATTCAGTCATCTCGTCCATTCATTCTATTCATCTCACTCCTGACATTCGTCTATTCCATCCATATATTTGTTCATACATTTCATTCATTCATTTTTCATTTAATCCACTATCCATTCATTGTATTCATGCATTCTATTTGTTTTCATTTATTAGGCTGTTTGTTCATTGCAATCATTTCGGGCTAACTAATGACAAACTTTGGTGAGGACATTTTGACGTCCCGCAATGCTCGGCACGGCCGCCCTGCCCTCCAACCTGACTTGACCTGGCGTGACCTGACCTTCGCGGCCGCTGCCACCGACCGCAGGTCATATCTCTTAAGGGAAAATAACGAGCGCTCAAAAAACTCAAACCCAAGCCGCCATGGGTGGGTGGATTGGAGGGCAGGCACTCTGTCCAACTCAGCTATCGGGGTGGACAGAATCTTTGATTTTATTCCTTCATTCGTTCGTTCATTTCATTCATTCATTCGTTCTATTTAGCTCGCTGGGTTCATCCACGCATCCATTCTATTTAGTCATTAAGCTCATTTCATTCATGCACTTCGCTCGTTGATTTGTTCAGTTGATTTCATTCATTTATTTTATTGATTCATTTCATTCGTTGATTCATTGACAGACAAGTGCTGGTGGGCTGGCAATGACAAATGGCACGTTCATCCGCAGTGCTAGCGCAGACCAATCCAAACATTTTGTCCTGAACATTTAAGGGATTGAAATATCAGTCCGTCGGAGTGGGGGTTGACGAAATTAAGCCGACTACACCTATGGATGTGTTGCAGTGCTAGCCAGCGCCTGACGCGTGGTCGTTCTGTTCTGTAACCCAGAGATGTGCAGGGCTGTTCCGGGCCGTGGACTTCATGGAATGGTTAGCCATGCCATCGCCGCTCTGCAATGCTGATGGGAGGTGTACCATTGACATCCGAAATTGTGTTATTTAGGTTATCGCAATTCCGCGACTTGAATACAGTCCACTTCCCGCTTCTGAACCGATTTCCTTGGTTTCCGGCTGTCTGACACCTTGCGGGCAGGTGTCGGGGTGGTGGCACGCTGGTCGTATACGGCCGGGCCGACAGCCGACCGGAGCTGCTGCGGAGGACGTGCGGCTCCAGCCGCCCTGCTGCTCTCATGTCGCCCGACAGTCGGCTGTTGCTGGAGCTGGCCACAGGCGGCGCCACCGGCGACGCTGCCGGCTTCAGCGCCACCTACCAGGTTGAAGAAAGCATCATGGCCTGCTCTGCACAGGGAGGCGCACATGACAGACACTACCTGTGAAGTAATTCAGCTTGACTCACACGAACCGTAATTATGCTCAAACAGCAGCCTTGCAAGGGCGTTTGAGCTCATGTGTAAGCGACGGCACTTCCGCGGTCCCTGAATAAAATATACGCCATGGTCGGTAAACAACTGAACGCAACTTCACGCGCTGCGCACCGAAGACCACGCGCCTGGGCTGCACACAAAGTACACGCACAACACGCACATTTCACGACCTCCAAGATATCAAACTTGAGGACGCAGCTCTTAAACACTGTCCGCATTAACTTACCCTAGCACGTTTTCGTCGTCACGTTGACGCCAGGGTCTGTTCTTTCCGCTGCACTACCTTTCGATGATTGATGGCGATTTGGGGTCTTTGGGCGCGTTGCCTGCAGGTCATGCAGCACCCATTCCACTACCCATCAAAACACCGACAGCCTGACACGGAGCTTAACGCTCCATCAAGAATTTATTCGATGCTACAATTAACATCAAGAGAGCGTTCAACTGACCAGAAACCTACTCCGTCGCCTTCCGTGGGACACGCGGAGATCCTTGCGGCATCGCGGGCGGGCGCGGAGCGCTGCGAGTCGAGCCCGACTGTCTGAATCTCACACCAAGTACATCGAGCCAACTACAACCGAACAAACACATCTAGGGCGGCCCACCGGGCCCACTTCCTCGTCATGGCGCGCGCACACCTCTTGTTGGGTTAATTCAGAACACAAAGCCGGCGGCGCCCGTCCTTCGTGGCGGGTCGGGCGCCAGCCGCCAGCCGCGGACTCACAGAGCCAAACCGAGTTAAGTAGTTGCTTTTAACAGCTGACTCCACTCCGGCACGCCCCTGTGCCGGCGAAGCCCTTGGAGTGGGGCGCGACTGCCGTGCGCTCGGCCACGCCCCGCCGGCCGGCTGGCGACGGGCCAGGCGCGCGGCGCCCAGTCGTGCCTCGCGGCCGTCTACCGATGATTCCGATGTGAGAATAAATTAAATGAAAAGACTCGAGACAAAGTCGGTGCCCGGCGGTGTCGGCCGGCGGCGGCGGGCGCCAGCCTCGCACCACCGCCGGCAATTTCGCGTTTTGGCTTCAGAACGGCTGAAACGAGACGCTACTTGACGAAACACAACATGATAAATCTCGAAAATCCTCTATCACATTCACGTAAAACCTGGACAGCAGTACGTTGCCGGTGGGCAAACTATGCAAGTGCTCCAAGGGCCGGGGCGGGCGCGCGCGCCGGTTGCAGCTGATACCGCCAACGGCCGCTCAACAAAGTTAGACAACCCAAATACTGTTAAATACCGTGCCGTCAAATGTCGAGCGAGCGGAACAAGCGTGTTATGCGTCAAAAACCGAAGTCTGCAAAGGTTGGCGATCTTCCCTTCAGCCAGCGCGGGGCGGGTCGGAAGGGGCCGGGGCATCGGTGCGCCACCACGCGGAGACACTTGAAACCACTGTTATCGGATGGTAACGACTTATGCTTCAAGACCACTGCTGCCAAATGTAGACATCCGACTCTTCGAATTCCCCATATCGAACACAAATCGATTGGTCGAACAGTTTCGGTGAATTAATTCTTGTCGACTCCCATCACTTTAGAACAGAAGACGGACCCAGTGAGACTCCTCCGGCGCCGGCTCGGGCACCTCGCCCTGGCGGCGGCGGCGGCGGGGGCGGCAGCACCCGAGCCCCGGCCCGCAGCGGGCGCCCACAGCCCCGGAAGGTACACGCGCAGACGGAAGGTTCGGCCGGCCAGGCAGCGACCGCCGCCTCAGGCCATCTTGGGCGTGTAGGCGGCCGCGTTGGGGTCCAGCTGGCTCTTGGGTGGCTCGGCCGTCATCTTGAGGTCGTAGAGGGTCCGAGTTGGCGCCCGGGTATGGCTCGATGCCGCCGTAGCCGTTGTGATCGCCCGAGACGCCGGCCGACGAGAGGCCAGGCATCACGGACAGCACATCGGCCAGCTTGGCATGCAGGTCCGAGATCTCGCGGTCCTTGGCGGACAGTTGCGCTGTCGACACGGGCGCGGGTCAGACACGGGCGTGGGGGAGGGGGGACGGATCAGGGGGCTACGTCGCCGAGGTCACTTCAGGAACACAGGCGTCAACAAAGCTGAGCTCGCCAACTGACCGCGCATCTAAGCATAGTATCAACGGTGTTAACTGCGTCGCGATGCCCGGGGCATGAGCTCGAACGCCCGCTTCGACGCGCAGACGTGCCCATCCGAGGCCCACGCGCCAATTGCAAGAACCCGACGCCAGCTGCTCACTTTGTTTATCTCCACCTCATCGCTTGGCGTCGCCCAGCGCCGCGAACAGATCCATCTTGAGTCGCGTCTCGAGGAGAGGTTCTTCTCCAGGTACTGGGTTCTTCTCCTGCATGGCCGACAGCGCCGACATCAGCACCTCCGAGTCGCTCTGCAGTCCTTGATCTCGTGAAGCTCTGTAACGGACGGCCAGGGGCGGGGTGAGAGCGTTGGCGCCGCGGTCAGCGGCGGCGGCCGTCTCCGCGACAGCGGCCGGCTGAGCTCATAGCAACAGGACCGCTGGCAGAAACGCGACCACTCTCCGACTGTGATAACCTGAAGTGCAGCAACAACCGCTGGAACGATGCGCTGGTGTCGTTGATATACCCGCAGGAGTCTGTTCGCTTGTGGCTGGGAGAATGGCTTCGAAAAAACAACAGAAAACAGGGACCTCATCCCCTCAATTGCACAGCCCGATGTGATTTACTGATTGCAATTCTTCTACATCTATTTTGGACCTATTTTGGTTGATTAGCTTGATGTCGAAGTTATTTGTCGTGGGTGTTTCAGATGTCGTGTCTTCGGATGATTTCTGCAGCAATGGCCTACGGCAGAAAATTCGCATAAAACGCTTGTGGGTGCTTTTAATGCCACTTATGACTGCTAGACAAGGAAAACAGGGTCAAAATAAGGACAGCCTCGACCCTACCATCCCTCCCGGGAGCACTTTCCAATGTAAATTTTCAGGAACAGGTGTTCGCATCGCCGTAATCTTAGCAACGTAGCTAAACGGACGCAAGACGTGCGCGTCCACATGGCGTCTCAGGCACAAACGCTGAAACGGATGCGCGGAAATGCTTGCCGATATTGACGCGTGACCATCCCTCCAGCATCTTCATTAATCACGTTCATTTAAATGCCGTACTGCGTCAAACAAGAAATCATCTGTGTACATGAAACCATGCCAAGCGCCGCCCACTGGCCGCCGCCTTGGCCGGCACTGCCGCCAGCCTGGCCCAGCCCAGCTGAGCCGAGCGCCGCCCGCTCGCCGCCGCCTTGGCAGCACTGCCGCCAGCCTGGCCCAGCCCGGCTGAGCCGAGCCGCCGGCCGGCTGGCCGCGGCCAGGCCCGCCTCACTGACCTGCAGCTCGCGCTAGGCCGGCCGGCCGCGGCCAGGCCCACCTCACTGACCTGCAGCTCGCGCTCGGCTGACCGCACGCGGTCCTCGTACTGCTTGTTCTCGCGGCGCAGCTGGCGCGTCTCGGCCTCGAGGTCACGGCGGCGCGCCTTACACTGCTCCGTGCAGCGGGGCGCCTGCTCGGCCGCCTGCGCCACCTGCCGAACAAGCGCCGAACACGCTATCGCACGCGCCGCACCACGACCGGCGCCAGATGGGTGGCCGGGTGGACACAAAGACGATCGTAGGAACGACGTCACGGTTCTAGGGCGGGGTGCATACTCCAGACATCATGGTTGTAGCCAACATCAGCCAGCCCCGCCCAACACGACGTTTCCCATATGCGAGTGTGAGAGACGGGACCTTCCAAAGCTAAAAGCCAACTGCCAAGAAAATGGGGTCTTCATTCACGCCCTCCCGCCGGTTAAACCAGCTTTCGGGTCCACGAGGCTCCAGCAACTCATTACCACGGCCGAAGCGGCTGACGGGGGAAACATCGCTAGCTTAGCGTCGGCCGGGAAGGCACTGGCGTGAGTCTCGCACGGGATCGTACCTTTTTCTTCTCCTGCTGCAGCTGAGACTCCAGGCCCTGGCGAAGCTTCCTCTCTTCAGCCACCTTCTTCTCCAGCGTGACCACCGTCTGTTTGTCCTGCTGCCGACACGTTACCAGATTGTGCAGCCTGCAAGCGAAAACAGGGCCTCGTGTTTAAAGACTGGAGTGATGACAGTGTGATGTGCCGCGTGATGTGATGTGATGTGCTGGAATGCCAACAGCCGTCAGCGACACGGGCTAACGAATGTGCTCAGCATAGGAACGCAAGTCCACGCTGCCGTCCACTGATCAGCCTGTATCTTCAGTGTCATCACATCCTACGATAAGGCCCTGACTCGGGCAAAGGCGCCAGAAGTCTGATGTTGGTGTTTGCAGGTTGGCGGTTCTGACCAGCGTTCTGAATCACAAAGCTAGCGCGAATGGGGGATGTTTAAGCCAGTTAATAGGTGATGTGCACATATAAGCTACGTACATACAGCACTTCCACGAGTGCACCGCTACTGTATTCATCCAGATTTGGTGTCCGATAGTAACGCTTACATGATCAATGTAGAGTGACGGGCACAGAGAGAGTAAAAAGAAAGACACGCGATGAGCTACACAAGAAGTGATACTGGTGGACGATTTCTAGCAACGATATAAATTTGGATGCTCAACCTTCCTCGTGCGCATGACATTCAGAGACTTTCGGAGGCTCGCGGTGCTATCTGTCGTTACGACTGAAGCCCACGGACATAACCCACGATAAAACTGAAGCGGAAACACGCCTTTGACTGTAGCTCTGAAGAACCCTGCCTATCAAGCGTCGCGAGCCAGGACTCGCAGCGTCCGCTTCTATCAGCCTCTGTCGCCCTATCGTTGACTGCGGCGGGGGGGAGGGGGGAGGAGGCGTGTAAGGGTTTACCCGGTACGGACCGGGAGCCGACCGACCAGGCGAGTGGGCGCACGCTTCTGCGCTCGCCGGCCACGCGCGGGGTCACGACAGCGGACGGGGCCGACGGGACGGAGCTGGCGACTCGCACCAGCCGATGCCTGCCGCCCGCGGAGCGGAGCCAGAGCTCTTCCGGGGCTGAGCAGCCCCGACCGCTGACCGCGCGCGTCAGTGACGGCGGGGCGGGCTCGCCAGGCGGACCAGCGTCAGTCCAAGTGCGGGTCATCAGCCCCACTGACCCCGTGCATCGGCGACGACGGGGCGAGCTCGCTCAGGGCGGACCAGTGTCAGCCCGAGTGCGGGTCATCAGCGCCACTGACCCCGTGCATCGGCGACGACGGGACGGGCTCGCTCAGGGCGGACCAGCGTCAGTCCGAGTGCGGGTCATCAGCGCCACTGACCCCGTGCATCGGCGACGACGGGGCGGGCTCGCTCAGGGCGGACCAGTGTCAGCCCCGCTCCCCGGGCGTCAGCTCCCCCGGCCGGGTCTCACTTGGACTGGAGGCTGTCGTTGTCAAGCTGGAGCAGCTGCAGCTGGTTGCGGGCGTTGCGCTCCTGGATGACCAGGTTGGACACCTGCGAGCGCAGCTCCTGCTCCGTCTGCCGGCTCGAGTTGAGGTCGGCTCGCAGTCGCTTGACGTCCAGCTCCAACCTGCGGCCGGACGAGACACAGTCAGCGGCGGCGAGCGCACCGCGTGCCGACCGGCGCCAACCCCAACACCACCCGCTACGTGCTCCTCCTACATCACCATGCGGCCCGGCTAGCAGCGACGCGGATTGTAGGAAGCGAAATAGAGTGTACGGCTTGAGTCGTTATGGTGACGGCGACATCCCCACTGAATGTCTGCGAGTTCCCACTGCAGCTGTACGATATAATCCATCTCGCCTTGCATGCGTAGTTCACACAGATTTCTGGAAATGTTGCGATAAAGCAGTGACAACATCCGAGCATAACCAACGACGCATTAGTATTTAAAGTAGCGGCGGGGACGGCGACGGCGCCGAGGGCGCTAGCGACTCACTTTGTGACGTTCTCGTCCTTGGGCGGAGGCCCCGAGGTGACGGCCGCCACCGGCGCCTCCTTCGCCCGCGACTTTTTCTCCTTGGAGGAGCAGCTGCTGCTCGTCCACTTGGACGACCGCTGCGTCTGTGAGCAGTTCTTGTAGTTCTTCTCCTTGTCTTCCGACTCGTCGAACTCGTTTATGGACCTGTAACGCGGCAGTCACACATTCTATGAAGCACTCATGGACGGAAGTATTGTATTACCAGCCTATCGAGAAGCCCGGGGCACTGGCACAAAACAGTTACACTGTCGGGCCCATCTCGGAAGCACCCTGTCGACTCATCTCAGAAGCACTCGTCGAATCCATCTCACAAGCACTCGTCAGGCCCATTTCAGAGGCACTC
>NW_023596130.1:0-1801 GCF_011947565.3 Pollicipes pollicipes
TGCATGTGTATATGCATAAGGTATATTTGTATTATAGATTAATATTCCTTAATAGGCATGGTAAATGACGTTGACCAACTTAGAACAAGCAAGCGTTAGTGGGCTGCAAGCCGTCGTTCATGACTGGCTTGTTTAAATTATAATTGCATGGCTTTCTAAGATCAATTCTAATTACACTAACGTCACAGCAACCAGAGAATAGTGCCTTTTGGCGTATCCCCTATTTGTTTGCTTAACAGATTTCTCATGTTGTCTTGTCTGCGGGAGTGGTGAGGCTAGGCAATTTTTCGTCAGCGCGATGACTTTCAGCTCTCCCTGTAGCAGTCGGGCACGGGATGTCCGCCTGGCCACCTGTAAATGGGCCATGCTTAGAGAGTGTAAAGAACATGCAGGAAGGGGCAAATGAAAGGACGTTCATTTTATGTACAAGTAAAGAGTACAATGCGGCGATGCACAATATTGTTCCTGAGGCGTCCAATCTGAACGACGACACAGGATGCCCCCGACAACCGTCCCGTGTTGGATGTTGTTGCTCTGCAGTACCGTGTTTTTTATGACACACTTTCACAAGTGCATATCCCACCACGTTCACTCCGCATGGTTTTGACATCTAGCAGAGCTGGTGACGCCGCCAGAGCCACAAGTTGTTAAGAGCCTTTAACGTTACTAGGCTGAGTACGTGGCGAGCCCAGCGTTTTCTAAGCGGAAGGGAGAGGAGAGCTGTGGGCTCCGGTTAGCACGCGCTGGGTGGTGGTGGGGGGGGGGGGGCAAATGACCCTCCGAAGGTTTTCCCGAACGGTTTTCGAAGGGCGCGCCGTAGCCGCGCCAAATTTTGCGTAGCTGTAGACATTGGATAGCGGATGTTTTGTTGAAAAATTTAGATGTGCCTTGTAAATTCGCTGACCTGTGGCAGGTCAAAGCCAGGTTATGGTTTCAGCGAAGTCAGATTCTAGGAAATCGTTAAATCTGATGCAACAAACGGAATGTTAGACGAAGCCATATATCACTGAAATGCTTTCTTGGACAACACGACAATTGAAATGAGCAAATTGCATTGACCCAAGGTCAGGTATGAAGGTCAGGGCAAGGGCCAAAACAACACTGTTTTGTTTCTTCAGGGCTTGCTGTTGAATAGTTTCTGGTGTCATTCAATTATCTGACAGCAGAATCACTCTCTACATCTTCTTAGACGTCTTAAAGGTCAGAATAGGTCATTGCGTCTAAAATGACCCAGGTCAACATTGGTTTTAGCAGCATGCTGCCTGGCGTAAACTTTGTCGCTTATCAAATGCAAAACTCAGAGCAGTGTTGTATGATTTTGGTCACCATGGCCTTCAAAAAGTCAAACAAGGTCACTGACCTTAGAGGAACATGTGACCTTTTGCTTAGAAGCAGCTATCTAGGATCTGGGGACACTTTGGAGACCAGCCTAGAATTTGACATTGTTGACCTTATTTGACCCAAAGGTCATGGCTAGGGACCTCAAAACTTGGACTTAAGTGAGTTCACGTATAGGTAACATACCCAGTAAATTTGGTGTCCGTAGCTCTAATAGTCTCGAGATCTTCAGGGGGTCAAATGACCCCCCTTACGCCCGAGCGAAGGGTATCCAGCCGGCCACCCAGGGCGACGTGTTATCCCCCCCCCCCTTCCCCGCTGCCACGTGTAGGAGGCTCTCTAAGCAAATGAAATTGTGGTCTTTGTTCAAGGGGGGGGGGGGCGTGTTGTGCAAGTCCGCGTCAGAGCGTCCCTGTGTTTTCGCTTTCTGTGGACGGCCAACGGGGAATACGATGATGGCGAG
>NW_023596131.1:0-3429 GCF_011947565.3 Pollicipes pollicipes
CATCTGGAGACACCAGACGGTCCAACAATTATCACAACTCAACGAGCAACGAAGTGTCTATCTCAGCGGTAACGGTTTACAACATCGCAGTGGGCAGCAGATAAAAAACATTTCAAGCATTTCTTTTTCAAACCAGTCGATTCGCCTAAAATCTTCCAGCGGGCACGAGCAGCGTACGGGCGACTGGATGGCCTTGCCGGGCCGGGCGTCCGCCGCCGGCCCGGGACGGCTATATGTGTAGACTGGAGTGGCGCGGCCGGGCGCCGTGGCCACGTCGTCGGCTTACCAGATCGGACGGCTAGGCGGTCTGGGGGTCGTGGGTTTCCCTGGCGGTGCTGATAACCGTATCTTGTTATGGTTAGGAGAGGCGGTCAGATTTAGCGTTTTCGCATATGGGCTAATCCAATCATATCACGTGCTGCTTCATGTCCATAATCGAAGATAAACATAACTAAGTCAAACGATCAAAAACAGAGGATGTGGTTGCGTCAGCGAATGTTCCTGTGCTGATGTGGGGCCAATTGCACGGCGCAGAAGGCCTCCCGTGTCAGGGAGGGGAGCAATGTGATCTGGTGTATCTTTGTAAGGGCCTTCGGATCGACCAGGACATCCCGCTCCGCATCACCAGAATGACAGACACATGACAATGACAGACAGCGATAGGACGGGTTGCCATTCAGCCCTTGGCTGGAAACGGTCAAGTGCCGCTGGTGTTCTACTCATGTGGCCCCTTGCCCGGAAAGGAGCAAGAGGTCTCAGTATTTTTTGATAGAGTAGGGGCCTCATTAGTATGGAATAAAGAGGCCCGAAATGAGTAAAAAGACCAAACACAAGGCTATGTCATACATAAAACAGTAGTATTAACCTGAATGCGTGGAGAAAACCCAGGACGATGGCGACATAGTGGGATTATCGTTGTTTTATCCGAGGACTAAGGCTACCATACTACTATACTAATGCCTTATCTATGTGAATAACCATGTTTGCTAATACACTGAACAACTTGCGCAAGGCTACGCCATGTTTGCCTGAGCACGTCCATTTTTCAGACAAGATTGGTAAAACAAATGACATCAAAAGTTTTGAACATGTCCGCCCGCAACCTCGAGAGCAAGGACCGCGATGGCCTGGGATGTAGCTTCCGCAAAACCGAACAGCGCCAGCCTCTGCAAGTGACACCAGACGGGACGTGCCGTGTTAACCTGTCGCCTAGACAGATTAATAGTTACAGAAACACAAAAATATATATTCTACGTTTACCCATTTAGTTCCACCACGAGATTTCAGCGCCTCTTCGCGGTCCTTTTTTCTACGCCGTTACCCAAGAACAGGTAACCAGGAGTGCCCCTCCCGCAATCTCAGCGACGCAGTAAACCGTACGTTAACACCAGAAAACATAAAATCAAGTCGCGGCACTCCCAGCTAGGAAGATGAAACAAACGTAAAAAAAACAGGCGAAGAGGTGGAGCAGACCCGAAGGAATTGTGTTATGTGATAGGTAGGGAAAAATCATAGATGAATGACAGCCCGCTACAATCGCCCAATAATCTACAACCACTCAATTCCCCGTGTTAGTAATGGCTATACAGTCACAAGTCGGAGGGGGCAATTACCTGGTCATTTTTGTGCTGGGTTTTGAGCTGGATGTCCAGGAAGTCCACCCAGCTAAGCAGAGCTTGTTGCTGGGAGATCTCCCGGAGCCAGCGCCGTGAATTTGGGTATATGTGCATGACTTTATATCAGAAATTGATTATGAAACATGAAGGAGGTCAAATATAAAGTGCGTTGGATATGTACAGCACAAGGATGACAATGTCTTCAAATATGTTGGTTACGTTAATATGTGTCCACGAAATGCTTGCGAATAATGTTCTTAACGATAGTTTTTGATACAGGGATATCGGCTGTTCTTGGAAAATATGAGACCATAATGTCGTTCCACAGCTTAGGGCCAAGGCAAGATGCTGTAAATGGTCTATAATTACGATAAGAGAAAGGTTGGTCTAAATGTTTTGCTCGCCTCATATCCATGTCACTGGATTCGTAGAGATTGCAAATTAAATCGAATGATGCAGGGAGCTGTGAAGTTAAAAATTTTTGCATCACAATTAACATTTAAGATTTAGCAATATCCGATAGTTTCACAATTTTGTATCGTTTAAAGATTGGCTCTGAGCTTTGTGGAGAATACACACAGAGGATACCTTTGAGGGCCAATCCGTTCTTATCATTAGTCTGAAAAGCTCACACGTGAAATCTGCGCCCAGACTGCCTTCTAAATGTGAGATTTGATATCCTGAAGCGTTCAAAAGTAATTATTTAGAAGGTTCATCGTTTTCGTTCACCTGTTGGTCACAGCTAAGTACTACCCGGTGGGCCTACGCTGTTCGGTACGGAGACTGCAACGCCTATCGTGGAGGTCTTTGTTACTAAGATTTGCGAGTACATATGCTCAAAACCACATCACATAACTTGCATCAATAGTCTATTTAAGCTTTCAAAGGTAATGACCTCAGTAGCGTCATCAGCGGGCGGAGGGAGTAGGGTCCAGATAAGGAATATATGACAGAATGGCCTTAATTCTGTGGCTTGTTTTGTAAAGAATAATATCTAGCTTTATGAAATTTGTTGGGTTTTTGGAGCAACTACGACCTTCCAAATTTGTTTCGCCTAGAATGCTGCCACAAGCCTTACCTCTTGAAAAGCAACCAGCGAAATAAAGGCGCATGAAAAATCTGTCACACCGAGACCGACCAATTTTCTTCAAAGTTCCCACCAGACTATGTCCAAGCCGTATTTGGCATCTACCCAATGGAGTCAGATGTCCTCCTCAATGACGCAAATACGTTCCCACTCGTGGAACTTTCGTCTCCCCAGGAAAGACAATGTTGAAATAGACGAAGTAGCCTGGGAAGCTGGATAGCCTAATTTGCCAAATGACGTAATGGGTAGAATAGGCAAGATTGTGCACCATTGAGGAACATAGTGACCAGTGAGGCTGCTATGCTAGATGCTTATTTAGCATAGCAGCCATGGCGTTTGAATAATGAGCGATAACAACCTCCATGCCCCCCCCCCCCCTTGTCATGGGCTTGTTTTTCGGAAAAAAATATTCCGAAGTACTTTTTGGAGCGTTCCTACGCATATGCACCGACATCTTGAATGCATCTCGAAGCAACCCTGTTACAGGACAACGGCGACACTGAGGTGTTCCAGTCCCGATTCGCCCACGAGGCTATGAATCTGCGGCGCTGCATGGGGCCCTCCAATCTGAACGCAACTCAGCTCCCGACAATGCTCTGTCCGCTGAAGAGTAACAGATTAATTTCACTGCCAGTAGCTTCAGACAGCCGTGAAAGGCGGCAAGACTACCAGAAGTCCACGAGATTGAAAAGCCGGCCGGTTGGACGAGTCATACTGCCTTATAAT
>NW_023596133.1:0-31442 GCF_011947565.3 Pollicipes pollicipes
CTGCTAACCTCACACACGTAGCGCAAGGGCAAAGACCAACGTTGCGTCATCCATATGAGGTAAAATTTCGTGGCCTTGACGTGTCTTTTGTCTCGTCTCAAGAGCGTCATATACGTGTGCCTAGCAGGCCCAGCGCATTCGGTTCCGACGATTCGTGTCCATTCCACAGACCTGTTCTATTTAGCGAGAAGTCACGGTTCCTTCAGACTGATATATAGCGCGGTTCCATTCAAGTGCTGGCCAGCGTAATCTGCACCATTCAGGTCCAACGTTTGTGTGACGGTAGTGATTCTTCCTGCTCTAGCACAAGAATAAGTCGGTGGACAACATGAGCATCCAGTGGACCCTCATAGCCGGCTTCTTGTACACGGAAATAGCTGTAGTATTGCTCTTGCTTCTTCCATTTATATCTGCACGACGGTGAGTGCGTGACGAAGTGGTATCATTGCATATTGTCCCGTTTTTATCGTCATGATGTGTGTGGTAAGTGCAGATGTGATAATAATCCAAGCATTTGGGTCTGGGACCTAGTCTGCAGAAAATCAACGACTGCGCCACATGCATACACGACCTCAGTGTGCAGAACCTTGGTTTCACTCATGCCAAATTCAGATTGGGTCGAATTGCACTCAATTTTCAAATGAAATTGTGTGAAAAATGACATAATGCCATTCTGCTTGGTACTACTGTCACATCATTGTTCCCTGAAGCATTGGCTCTCTATGCTCTGGAATCATTGGTGACTGTGCTTTAAAATCTGAATGCTCATTTGTATTGTGCATACCCCCTCCCTGCATCATTTTCAGAACACAGCACTAATCTAAGTGCCTTTAATATTCAGTCCATATATGGCCAATTTTTAAGGATTTATGATGCTGTTAAGTTATCTCTCAAGTGAGAATGCCTCCTTATCAATTTCAAGCAAAAATCATTCAAATATTTAGCACAACTTGGTCTGACCTGAGCTTGGCACACACATGCCCTAGGCTCAGGAGTTCACTGATACATATGCGAGCACTGAGGGCAGTAGATTAATTTCATGCAGACTGGGTAAAAGGAACATCACTGGAACAATTGCAGGATATGTGCAAGTCAGAGTACTCATAATTTGGTGCACTGTCACTGCCAATTTCAGTGCAAAAACAATTTTCAGGAATTACTATTTGTAAAGGTAATCTCTTGTGAACACTCCTAACCATTGTGATTTAATATGAATATTCAGAATGATTTTGCCGGGTTTTACTTTGGGCATAAGGTTTAGTGCACCACTTTTACTGAAGTGTGCAGCCTGGGAAGTTTTTTCTTTGCAAACTGGCTGGTGTGGAGAACCAGGGTTGTGCAGTTGGTGGTGGTGGTAGGGCTAGGAGCATGATTGCAGAGTCCATGTAAGAGAAACTACTTGCTCCTGCTAGATGGATATGCTTGGATGCAAACTTTTTTTGCACCATACCATTGGTGGTGGTGCTGTCTAGCTTATCTGAAAGTGGTGGCTGATAGAGAGATGTTTGTACATTGATATGTCAGCAGACCACAGAAAGACTGAGATGTTCAGATGTCAACAAGATGTTTGGGGCAGTCAGCATCTCTGCATGTGGCAGGGGCTGATGGGCTGATGACCCAGAGGATGGTCATAAATATTTGTGTATGATTTAAGCTGTATTTGCTGACTACCAAGCACTTATTGTGCTATGTTCATAACCAGACATTAATAATTCATACCCAAAAACCTCAAATTCCTATCCCAAATATCAGCTCCTATTCCACCCTTGCCCCAAGGAGATTTCATCAACAGATGTCATTTCCTTTTACTTTTTAAAAGTTATGTTCACCCAGTGAGCTGGTTGCCACATGTAGTTGTGTACATGCTGTCTCTTTGTATCTCAATTTAGAATGGATAACAAACCACAACTTGTTTGCAGATGGAACAGCATCTTCAAGTCACGCTTCCTTCAGGCCATTGAAGGGCAATCCTTCTTCTACTTCTGTGTGTTCATGGTGGTTCTAACATTGTGTTTCTTGGGTAAGTGTGTGTTAGAAGTGAGACACCTGGCATGTGAAAGTGAAAAGTTTCAAATCATGTGAAAAATACAAATGGTCAGAGCTCATGGAACACTAGGTGTATAATGCAAAAGAGATACTGTCTGACCCTTTGATGTTTTTCTGGTCTGCTAAATCAAGTGTAGTTGGTATGAGTTGAGGGCTGTGCTTGCATGCTTGGCACTATTTTGCATAAGCCAGCTTCAGTAGAGCTCGAGGGTTTATTTTGCAATGTATACAAATATCAATGGTTTGCATAGTCAGTGGTATTTTGCACGGACTAGGTTGGAGGTGTGGGGCCTCATATGAAGGGAGAGATAATGCAATGTAGCATGTTTTTCTGACATGTACCCTATCTGTTCAAACATATTACGCACTTAACATCCATGTGATCTCTTTGAACTATGTGTTTAATTATTAAAGTTGATGTAATGTGTCTTACAAAAGACACATTACATCGAATGTGTCACACACAGTTCTGCTAAGGACCTTTGTTATAGCTCAGGCCATTAGCAGAAATGTGTGAGCTTAAATGAGCTCATGGAGAATGCAATATTGCCTGTCTCTTGTATGTTGCTATCCCAGATGATTTGGTGAGACAGCACAAAAATACTTTGCTGGAAGCAGCATGTTGAAACAGGTGACATTGACAGCATTTTTCATGTTCCTCATGTTTCACACCAATGCCCTCACTAATGCCTAGAATGCTTGTTAAGATCCAGTCATCGTCCCTCTGACACATTCATTGCAAGGCACAATCAGAGTACCATCCCACTCATACCTTGAATGGCACTCCTACTTACATAGTGTGGCATTAGTGGTGGTCATTCCCTCTGGGGTCAGCACCTCACGGACAGCCAGGATCGCTGACAGCAAGCTGCTGCCTTCAGATGCCATCCGTGAGATGGCCAAGTACGGCGACGCGCCCGACGAGGCCGGCCACGCCTCGCGCGACCACCTGGACGCCGAGCTGCAGAAGCACATGAAGCTGTTCCGCGCGCAGCGCAACTTCTTCATCGCGGGCTTCGCCCTCTACCTGTTCCTGTGAGTGGCGCGGCACGGACGTGGTCGGTCAACGCTCTCGGGGGAGACGGCGACGCTCCCGCTCGGTGGTGGAAGTAGTGCCGAACCGCCGGCTTGGGTCATAGATTCAGCATGGTGCGGAATGTCTGCATGACCTTTGGAGCATGCTGTTGATGTAATGACGCTAATGAATCAAATTCATGATATCAGTGCTCTGCACCGATCAGTGCCAATATTGCCAGGCTCTGACGGCAGAAGACGCAATAGGTCCGACAACACGATAGGTTCTACGAATGCGTGGCTCCATATCCGATGTCGGAATAATCTTAGTTATACCCGGTTGGCACGATGACGGCAGCCTCACCCGGCCAGTCGGCCTGTAGTGCGTGCGAGTCGTGACATCCAGGTAGACTGTATGCAGTTCTTGTGCTAAACTGAACGCTGGCTATTGTGATATGTTGCTCGATTCACGCGCTCGGGTGGAGGTCAAATTGACCCCCCCCCCCTCCCTCCCGAAGGTTTTTCCGGGATGGTTTCCGAACGGCGCGGCATAGCCGCGCCAAATTTTGCGTGTCTGTATACACTTAAGTGGCGGATCGTCCGACTTTAAAAAATTACATTTGCTTAGGTCCCCGTCCGATGGCAGGTCAAAGTCAAGCCATGGTTTGAGCTGAGGCAGTTTGTAGGGAATCGTTCAATCTGATCCAACAATGGAGTGCTAGACGAAGCCACACATTTCTGAGATACCTTTTATGGCAACACAGCAATTGAATGAACAAATAACATTGACGTAAGGTCAGGTATGAAGGGCAGACCAAGGTCAAAACCACTCTGTGCTGTAGCGTTTGCAATATGGGGTAGTTCCTGGTGCACATTTCGAATCTATTGATAACAGAAACCCTCCAAAATGGAGGGTGGCTGTGGGTCGTGGCACGTGTGTGCCACCACCCCAATGGAGGGAGGGTGGTGGCACTAGTGGCACACCCCCACTATACACTCTCCAACATGGAGGGTGGCTACGATGCGCACGGCCAGAGAAAAATGGTATACAAAGAATACAAATGAACGTGCCACAGACGGCTACCTAAGTATGTTCCGCCACGATCACGCTCGTATGCTCCACCACAATCACGCTACTCACGCTCCACCACGGTCACGCCATCTGCGCTTCACCAGCTAACTGGTTTTAAAAACGGGTAAACATTCATGCCCTCCACCTCCAGGACAACACACGAAGCCCGCACGTCCGAGCCGAATAAAAGAGACA
The DNA here is from genome assembly GCF_011947565.3 of Pollicipes pollicipes. Lineage (NCBI taxonomy): Eukaryota > Metazoa > Arthropoda > Thecostraca > Pollicipedomorpha > Pollicipedidae > Pollicipes > Pollicipes pollicipes. The sequence continues at coordinate 4,328 of NW_023596133.1, forward strand.
GGCAGCACTCTCGACCGATTTACCGAACCAGCGCAAGTGCAATGCCTGACAGACCCGTCTAGACCGGCCAAGAGGGATCGGTGTCAGTCACCCCGCTGACTCCGGCGGATAATGCAATGTATTTATGGAGTTTGATGCGCTTTAACCCATATCATTGCGAGCTATGATAATTTATGTTGCAGTTCATCGATGTTTTTGTCCTAATAAACCCTTCTCCTTAATTCGCGGGGCCAAAGCTATGGGTTCATGTCACTCTGGTGTCCTGGTGTTTGTGCCGGAGTGAGATGGCCGTCTCTGAACATTTCTGGTCTATTTATAGCAACGTTTTTCGACTTAAAAATATTTTTGTAAAGCCTGAATTACCAGCTTTAATTTCACACCCTGAAGTGACAATTTTGATTTTATTTGAGTCCCCAGCAGCTATTGCATTTTTGTACTCCGGCTAGCAAGAAATGGCCAAAAACCCAACCACAGGGTGGTTCTGGATGAGTACCAATAAGTCATTCGTCATAATCGTGATACCCATCTCTATACAGCAGCCCTCCAAATGTAATAATAAATCTGTTCAAGGCATGAGCGCGAGCAGAATATGTATGCTCTTGACAAATCAGTCGCGAAGAGGCGAATTATTAAAACCAATTGGAGAGTTTTGCTATGTCCAGCCTCCAACCTCAGCTGGGAGGCGGGCGCAAGCCGCTGAATAGTACAGACGTTTCCGACACTGAATTGCGAGCGATTTTCTTAATTGCATTATCATGACACAATGGTGGCGCGTGAGTAGGCGGCCGTCTGTGGTAGGTGCTTGGTTGTTTGATTTTCTATGACCGCTCATTGCATCCTTGACAATAAATGCAGTTAATCGTCAATGGTAGGTTAAGTCATGTTCAATTCCGAGCTGGTCTGCGTAGGGCGTAGGAAGTGAGAGCTTTGCCGATCTACAGACCGGTGCGATTTCGCTACTCGTTTCTCATTTCCCGGTGTTGTTCAAAGACGATTCCATTCAACGTTCACACACTATTTTTCACATTTCTATACATGATTTATCATATACCTGTGTGGCAACACAGGCCGCGTGCTTTTGGGCATTTAGTCTGGTAGGTGCAAGATTTGTGCTCTTGCAAATATCAATACATGGCTCATGATGGAAGCATCAAGTGTCAAGCTGTTGCACCTTCCGTTTTAAGTTTGTCCTGAAACAGAGGGTTACAATAAGTTTTTTTCCAAAAACTGTTTTTGTTGCATCATGATGGAGTTCAAAATATTTCATTTTACCTAGCCACAATCCTAGAGTACAAAATCTCCTGGTATTATGATCGTCATATAATCGTAAAAATATATTAAAATCTCCATTATACCAGGAAACGTCAAGTTTTCCAACACTGATTTGAGGACCAACCTGGAATTTGACCTTATTTGACCTTATTTGACCCGAAGGTCATGGCCTAGGAATTTCACACTTTGACCTAAGTGAGTTCACGTACAGGCCAACACACCCTCTGAATTTGGTGTCTCTAGCTCTCTTAGTTCCTGAGATCTCAAGGGGTCAAATTGACCCCCACCCGAGCGAAGGGTATCCAACCGGCCACCCGGGGGCGTGTTGACGATGTGCCATGTTAGGGAACCGATAATCTGCGAGACTACCGGCCGGACTGATGTGGCCATGAAGCGTCCTGCGTTCAAGACCCATGCGACAGAAATGTCACCGGATGTTCGAGTTTCATCGATGCCACGCAGTCTGACCACCCACGCAGTCTGGTCACCCACGCGGTCTGACCTCCCACGCAGTCTGACCCTCCACGCAGTGTGACCTCTGGCGGTGATGTGATGCGTCACGACCGTCCCCAGGGTGTTGCGCCGTCTGATCACGCTCATCTCGAAGCAGGCGGCCCTGGAGGCGAGCAACGAGGCGGCGATGCGACAGGCGGTCAGCGCCTCCAACGCTGCCAAGAAGGTAAGCCGACGAGCCGCCGGACCGGGCCCCGGCCGACGCCCGTAGCGCGCTCAGGGATCGGATCGGGTTGCCCGGCCGGTTCTTCGTTGGTAATATGAAGCAGCGGAGAAAGGTCAACCTCCGTTCGTGCCGTACTGTTGACCGCATGCTGTCAAAGACCGCAATTGGAAGCGGGGTTCCACAGTTTCGTGCTTGCTTTATCGGTGAACGTATCTATCGGGGCGATCTGACATCATCCGGAAGTAAGGGCCAGTGCATACCAGCGTTCCCTTTCGGCCGGCACTTTCTGGCCGCGGCAAACCCCGGTCAAGTTACCTCGGCGCAATGCAAGTATGCCGTTCGACGGCCGACAACGCGCACTTGTCAGGCACGGCTGGATTTAGGTGCCCGTCGCCTGTGGTGAGACTTGTCTGGCGGCTTCGCTCCGACATCGCCCGTTCACGGACGCCGCTCTGTCGCCGCAGCTGATGGAGGGCAAGGAGATCAGCGCCGGCGGCGACAAGGAGACGAAGGAGCTGAAGAAGAAGCTGTCCGAGGCGGAGAAGGAGCGCGATTCGGCGCTGAAGAAGGCCGAGGCGCTGCAGTGCCAGGCCGAGGCCACCAGCCGCGAGTACGACCGGCTCATGGAGGAGCACGCGCAGCTCCAGAAGCAGACGGCCGCCGGTGATAAGAAGGACGACTGAGCGGCGGCGAACGCCGGCCCGGTCTAGCCGCCTGTTGGCTCTCTCTGCGGGCAGCTATGCGAGGGTGCCGGCCGGTATCGGGGCACTGTGTGTACGATTTTGGTAAAGGACGGATTGTTAATTTTGCTGTGTTGAATGGACAGGCGGTTGTGCATAGCCAAACCTATTGTAGACGTGCGACGCCGAGTCCCAAACCCAGTTGTCGGTAGTCGTGTGGCGCTTAAGCGGGGAGGGCTAAATCGGGCATAATGATGTCTAGATAATGCTGCATCATAATTCAGAGGAACATTTAACTAGTGTCCGGCCGTGACGCAGATCCGTATGTTCCCGCAGTCAACTCCAGTGGACCCAACGGCTGTCAGAATTTCTCAGAGTTTCGTTCCGAGCACAATGATGCCATCCCAGATTGTGCCACTTGATCCCAATGTCGCTTGACCGAGGTCGCCGGCCAAGTGGGCTGGCGCCTCGCAGTCCGCGTGCTGTTGTCCTCTGGTATTTCCCGTCCTCCAGACGGGGGAATGGTGCCCGGTCGGGGTGTCGCGCCGCTGATCGGTAAATGGCTATCTGGCGGCAGCCAGCGGCACCGCCGCGCTTTGCGAAGATCACAACACTGTGACGTGCTGACGTTCAAAGTATTCCCGTGTATTCATCGTGCTTTCCCTGGGGTTGAGGCTTGTACATTCTCCCGCTATCGTTGGATTTTATAAGGAAGGGCAGACGCTTATGGGCATGCGATGTCGCCATGATAGCGTTGCAGACGTATCGTAATAAAACGAGAACAGAGGTCTCGACAGCGGTTTCAGAACTTGTGCGCGGCAGCTGCGGCGGGACAGACGGCAGAGGCCCGTAGCGCGGCAGCCGGAGCAGGACAGACGGCAGAGGCCCGTAGCGCAGCAGCTAGACCAGGACGGATGGTTGAGGTCCGTGGTGCGGTAGCCGGAGCAGGACAGACGGCAGAGGCCCGTAGCGCGGCAGGTGGAGCAGGACGGACGGCAGAGGCCCGTAGCGCGGCAGGTGGACCAGGACAGACGGTGGAGGCCCGTAGCGCGGCAGCCAGAGCAGGACGGACGGTGGAGGCCCGTACCGATTCAGTGTCGCGCTGTGGGAACGGTCACGCGTGCCCGCGCAGACGAAGACGCAGACTGAGGTCTGGGCCTCGCGTCATGCGCCGTTGGCTTGTCGCCCCGCATTACCGGGCTTCGCGGGCAAGCCGCCGCGACGAGGCGGCAGTGGGAGGCTGACCGTCAGTGATTGGCGCTGTCTAGTTCTCGGCGACGCGCTGCTGCGATTTCCGTTCCAACTAGCAGCGGCGTCGGGACGCAAATAGCGAAGGCGATCCAAGACGCGGAACTGTACTGGATTGCGTAAATGAGGCTAGTTAGTCGATGCGGCAATGCCCTTCGTCGTTATTTTGCAATGTGATCGGATCCGTCGAGCTGTGTGCGGCGCAGATATCATTACTGTTGGTAGGATGGTGGTATAATTGCTTCTGGTGAATGCTATGTGAAGGCGAGGGAACCTGTTGCATGTAACGCAAAGTAAATGTGGAGCCCTCCGTTACTTGCCTACATTGCCTGGAACCACGCCGACATTTCTCGTAAGGATGCAAAGAAAATGCGTCAAAAAATGAAATATGAACAAGATTTATGACAGCGCTGAAAAAACGTGAATGATGTCGCGAAAACGTGAATGATGTCAATGCGAAGAAGTTCTAGTTAATGTTCACCACACCGCGCTTACCGAACTGCTCAGTGGGAAAATGGCTACAGCTGGCAAGGCACGCATTGAGACAGGCAGGCGTTCCGTTACCGTGAACGTGCGGTCTCCAGGAACCCACATTAATGGCGAGAGGTGTATTTTGAATGAGTAACATACCTTCAAGTCGTTTAGAACTGGGGCTCATTTCCTGTTTTTTTCACGAGGCATAGGGGATTGAAGATTTCTGACTTCGTGGTGCCTTTCTTTACCTACTAAAAGCTGCCTGTTCGGAAACGCAAGCTGTGCTCCTGCGTGGTACAATATTCTCAGCTCCGTGCTGTCATCGCTCGTGGGATTTTGGGCCGTGATATATATATATATATATATATATATATATATATATATATATATATTATCGGGGCTTAATGACGCATTTGGCTGCTGAGGCTATATGGCGCCGCCTGCCTCCCACCTCGGCAAGAAGGGCGGGCACCGCGGGAAATCGGACCCCGTAACTCTCCTAGACGCGCAGCTTACTACTACACTAGAATGGACCGTGACGAAAGAGCAGTGGGCATGTGTGGAGCTTGGCACCTTCGTAATGACACGGTCCCCACAATGTCTGTCCAGATCCCCTCAGTATTTGACCTCAGTCGCCAAGAAGTCGCCAAAACCACACATAAAGTTTTATTTCGTTCAGAAAATCACTTCGGTTATTCTCCAATCGTGTGAAGCTGCGCCTGTAGCCCTGCAGTGTACTAATTAACCTCCACTGATTCCTCTAGTGCATTCCTTTGATATGTGGATGTTTCTGCGAAATGAACTGCGTCTTTGAAGTGGGCTGCGTCGGCAAGCTGTGCTTTCTATGGATGTTTTTATGCAATGTGTAATTTGTGAGTAATAACTGCGCATTTCGTAATGTTGCAAAAGGAACTAAGCACCCAAAACTAAAGGATAAGCACATCAAAAATGCAACCAAGTGCTCTGGTTTGTGGATGACACGCTTCATCTTCCAGCTAGATCGTCAGTGATCACAAGTTACGACTGCGGTCCATGGGCTTCTAAAGCTGAAAACGCATGACTCGTAACTGTATTACATGACTAACAAAAGTGCTCGGATGTTGCCGAGTCCTGTCGCCCTATCGACAGAGGGCGTCTCGTTCGGATCGCTTCCATCCAGTCCCGATTGATCCAGGAAGAGCTAATGTAAACAAACGTGTGGCGCTTGGGTACAGAGTGCACTCCCATGTCTGGACAGCATTGGAATGGCCATGGGGAATCAGCTTTTGGCCGGCTTTAACCCGTCGCCGAACACCGCGCTCTGGCTCTTCGCGTCTCTTGTATTTCCAGAAAGTGGTGGCACCGGTCAGCTGGAGAGCTGAACAGTCAAAACTCGTGTCATTGAACAAATGGCGGGGAAGCCGAGGAAGACGGACGTAATGCAGGGGGCGCTCGGAAGGTTTCCGAGCGCTGACTGGTACTCGGGTCAGAAGCACGTCTACGTCAGCAACATCGAAGACCGACTTCACTCAGCTTTTCACCTCTCATGTCAGCGGACACCGCTACTGCAGATCTGGCATGATCAAGCACGTACACTGACAGCTTTGCAGACACGGGAAGGTCATCTGCAGGCGTAGTCTCTTGGCACCCGATATTGATACGACTGTGGAAGTTCTTCTACCCGACACGCGTACAGCAACAGGTAAGCAGGGTTAAGCTGGCCACATGGTTGTGCATGTTTGACAAAGCAAGCATGCATGTTTGACAAACTCGCTGCATTCCACAGGGCCCTTTAAAAACGGTCTCATTTCAGTTCTCGCCTATCCGTGACATTGACACTTCACTCCATCGTTACTGTCCAATGACACTGAGCCAAAGCGCCGCCAACACACGCGCCGTTCTGTGGGCAGCAGTGAGAACGTTAAGAAAACGTCGACATTCATATCGCGTGCACAGCTAGGCTAGACGCCGGGAACGCGGCACGAGTTCGTGGTGTGCCGCCGCTGCGGGTGTGGACAGCCGCATGTCGGCACGCGCCGTCCACCTCCTACCCCAGCGCAGAAGCGGCCGGATCCAGTGCATTACTTCGCGCGATGCACTCGTCCGGTGCGACGCTATAACCAGGAGACGTCACACGCGTGGCGCGCCGCGTCAGGTTCAGACTCCGCGCACGGAGCTCACACCTGGCGCCGAGCGTGGCGGAGCGGCGGCCTCCGCTGGGGTCTGAGGGGAGTCCCCTCGGCGCTGATTGGTGCGGCCCACGCTGGCTCCGGTCATCCCGTCCCCGTCTCGGAGAGGTCGTGGGGTGTAGCCACGCAGGGGAGGGCCCTGGTGGGCGCCCAAGGGGGAAGGAGAGGGGCACGAAGCAGGGAGGGGAACAGCTCGGAGGCTCAGATCTTGCAGTCCTGCGGGCTGCTGCTCGGCGAGTGTGACTCCGTGAGCGCGTGCATGCGTGTCGTCACAGTGCTGGAGCTGACCTGGCGCGCGCCACGGTCCTTGTCGTCGGAGCTGAGGGGGAGACACGGGCTGTCAGAGCCGGGACCGGGCCGCTGCCGGGGCAGAGACGGACGCGTCACGTGGCAGGTCACAGGCATGGAGAACAGCCCGTCAGGGGTACAGGGGAAGACCGTCACTGTGGCAGAGAAGCGCCGTCACAGTGCCGACACAGGGCACGCCAGGAGCACGTCACAGCGCCGGGGGTATCACCGAGGCAGGGGTTGACCGAAATAGGGATGGAATAAGCCTTCTCAGAGAAGACACAGGCCGCCATAGGGCGGGCTGTGGGAGGGTCATCACAGGGTTAAGAACTGTGCGCAGGCACCCACTTGGAGCATGGATAACCATTCACCAATGTTTGGACAGTCTGTTGTAAGTCATACAAGCGTCATAACTGAACTTTTAGACACTACAGGCTATCGCGGGCACAGGGTCCGGTTGTTCCAGTGGGCGGGGATAAGCCCCCAATAATTGGGCCAGGCCTTCACGGTGTCCAGACAAAGAGTCAAATGGAAAAAGCCGAACGACACAAAGTCTGTGGGGATAAAAGCCAATTGGGACAAGAGTCGAATTGTCGAATAGGAAAAAGTCGAAGACCAAACAGTCAAAAGGCACGGCAGTCGACCGAATGAAAACTTAATTGAAAAAAGGAAATAAAAAAGTTCAGGGACTTCAAGTCGACAGGGATAAGTGAGAAAAAGTACAAAACGAAAAGTCCAAAGGAACAAAATCCGTCAGGGGGTACACGAGGATAAGCACTACTGAGTGCTCATGATATTACTCGTTATCACAGGCGCAGTTTGAAGCAACGACAATACTGACCATACCGATCGCTGACAATATCATCAATGTTTGCTCAGCTACATCGCCTGACCGTTGCTGTTGTTAATTGGGACTTTGGAGCGCGCCGACAACGAAGGCCACATCGCGCCTTTTTGGAACCCTGGTGCATCCAGTGCGAGTTTGGTCTGGCTACAGGCCTGGAAACGGGCACTTCCGTCTTGACGCTACAGCGTTTTTCACAACGCACACCGTCACCGCAGTCGTAGCGTTGTGCGATGCCTCCCGATGCCGTGTGCTGATGCGACATTGTGACCGACTGCGGCCATGCAATAATGAACTTGATCTCTGGTGCGCGTGGGCTGCGATCCACCCACCAGATCAGATAGATGGAGACGACGACGAAGACGACGAAGGCCATGCCGATGCCGATCATCGCGAACATCCAATAGTTGACCTCGTTGCTGTCTGTTGGGCGCGTTCGAACGAAGCCAATTACTTCACGGCGCGAGAACGAGTGCGAAACGCGTCATGAAATTCACTCGTAGCGTGACAACGCAGCTTATAAGCGGTACCCGAGCGATGAAAAGAAGCAAAGACGTGCAGCGAAATCGATCTTTGACGACGTGGGTGCAACGAGCATGAGCTGCAGGCGTGAAACGGACACAGCTCAGCCGAGCCATTCAGTGGTAAGCACGTTCGGGAGTACGACGATAACCCCCCCCCCCCCCCCATATCGGCTCGTCAGGCGTCGGTGGCAGTTATATCTACCCTCGTGTCACGTCTACAGTGCACACAGAACGGCGTGTGGTCCCTGAACGGTCAGCATACTCGACCCACCTGGTAGGTACTGGACGTAGATCTCACGAGCTGCGTGGCTGTCCATATTCATGGCTTTGTGGTTTCACCTATGCACGACAAACGTTACCGTCAGAGATGGGGACGCGGCATCCACACTATGTCACCTGGTTATATTTGTTCTGGGCACTGTCCACCATTCAAATTTTAACGTTTGTGCGGTTTCAATAATTTTGTTATGCATTTGGGTACCCACACATGCTCAAAGCTCACACTCTCACAGCCATTTCACACATCTTCCGTGTTAAAAAGACAGCGCAATACCGTCAGCTGCCCGCAGGACTCAGGACTCACCTCCGAGGCCGCACCCCGCCGCCGCCGGCAGCTGACGGCCACCCGAACACCCCAGCCGCGCACCGCCACCCGGACACCCCAGCGGCGCACCGCCACCCGGATACCCCAACGGCGCACCGCCCGCTCGTCACGGTCGCTCCGGCCGCGCGTCCGCCGCCCCGGCCTTCGCCGCGTCGACACCGGCGCAGACGGAGGCGGCGACGTCGAGCGCGAGGGATCGATGGGCGAGCGGCCGCGGGCGACGCAGGCGCCGGCGCGGTGCCAACCGTCGGCGGCGGCGGCGGCGGCGGCGCAGGAGCGGCCATTCTCCCTGACCTCATGGCGAGACAGCTCGTCCGGAGTGTCGGTCACATGGGAAGTTGGTCTGGTTATTATCCGGTCACTGAGTCTGTTCCTTGTGTGCGTCACCAAGGGATTTCATCCGTTCCTGGTCTCGTTACGGGTGTCATTATCTGTCTCCGGCGTTGTTCATTGGTTCACCAGCTCATCACGACTCTGCACACGAGCCTGACGCGTTTTGCGGTGATTTGGTCTTTCAGGGCGCGTCGGCATCGAGGCCATTTTGCGCTCAACCCAACGCGTTTCTGACGCCTATCGACAGTCGTGTGCAAAGGCAGAAGTTCACCCCAGCACGTGCGTCTGTCGGCGGAGCCTGGACATCCAACACGCCGTTTGTTTATTTTACGCGAGGGCGCGCAGTGCACTGTCGATTCACAGTAATTTCTGCAGGCTGTCCGTGGATCCACCGCGCCGCTGGCCGTCCGCCACTCCTCCGGCCGCTCAGCTCAGACAGAAGCGGTGGTATGTGCCGTGTGCTCACAGCGGTAAACGGATATTTGGGAGAGTAGAGTTTGATTTCGGATAATTTCTTAAGTCTGTTTATCGGATAGTGGGTACCTGCATACGGTAGCGCAACACTGGTTTGTACGTGAGCGACAAATGAACGTCATTTGCGTGCGTGCTTCATCGCTATCCTCGCGCCGGATAGCTTGCCCCGGATGTGGGAAACTAGCATTCCACTGCATTCATCAAGACACTTGCTCGTAGTGATACGTCCAATATACGTGAAACAAATGACCAGCTGAGGTTCTGAAAGGGTAAGGTAATATAGGTCGAATAATTGAAATGAAATAACACGCATGCACACGCTCCGTTTGCAGCGCGCTCCTTTTGTAAAAGCCCACTCTGGCCATGCCCCTCCCACGTCACTTGGCCGTAATTTTGCGACCGATCAAGCGGAGATCGCGTCCAACCTGTCCTTCTGCCTTCATGCAAATCTTTCGCCGACAAAATACCACTGAAAGCGGTTTGTATATTGGCCGCTCCTGGTGGGATGTGTACAAATGACGTGTGTGCATATAACCACCGATCTGCGAGCGGTAACGATCAAACAGAACTGGAGCATGAAGCGCACAAACCAACAAGTCAACACCAAACGAATGAATCATCACTAGACACAGCCCAGGTGAGGAGGGCGGCTCGCGGCAGCGTTCAACAGTTGTGTCCAACTGCCAGGAATAGTCCCTGCCCCGCGTTCAGGCAGTGCCGGTTAAGAATAGGTACATAATGCAAACCACGTAATACACAGCGAGAGAACTGACGCCACAGAACTCCACAAGTCGGAAAATCAGCCGGCCAGTTGCATCGGTTGCCCCAGTGACGTCATATGACGCGGTAGCGGCGGCCCGTCGCTCATCGGGGTTTCCGCCGCTGCAGTCGGCACCGAACGCACATCCCCAGCTCGCGACCCGAGCGGAGTTGCGGACGCGGGCGGCGCCAGGCACAAAGGGTGACATATACGGGGCCCGCCCGCACGCGGGATGGCAGGAGGGGCGGCGGGACGGAGTCACGCCGCTGGGGACGGGTCATTTCCGGCAGGGATCGGCGGCCTGCTGTTAGCGGTGTGCCAGCCCAGCAGTCACGTGTGCACCAACTGAAGCTCATCCCACGATGAACCGACTCGGGCGCAGTACATGCGTTCGGGGTAAGAACCCATGGATGCAGCAATAATTACAAGCCCATGCTCCCCCCCCCCCCCCCCCCCCCTCCCACCCAAGTGCGATACCAGTGCAACGCACCGCAGCGGCAAAAACAGCGCCAGCAGTGACTTCAGGCAGGCAGTTGGACCCATTTTCAGCAGCCCATTCGCCGTGTGGTGCTGAAATCATTTAACGACCGCCTCGCTCCTGCTGCTGGCCCGCTCCAGCTGCCTACGTCCCCGCGGTGACCAATCACATCACGGCCAGCGACGCGACCAACCAATCATCCCGGCGCCGACGCTGCAGCCACCAATTGTGACGGCGTTGGCGCCGCAGCCACCAATCGCGATGCGACCGGCCGGCGCAGCATCCCACCAATCAAGACGTGGCATGAGCTCGGCCGCCCAATCAGCGTCGTGCGGCGACGCGGCCTTGGCCGCCGCGGGGCGCGGTTTGTACTGTCGGCCGCTGCTGCGCCGCGGCGGCGCTCCTCTCAGTGGCCGTTGGCGAGCGGCTCGGCCGGCTCGTTCAGCAGCAGCGGCGGCATAAAGCGGCGCCCCGCCACCAGCGGCTCGAGCGCCTCGCCCGCGTACGACACGAGCGGAGAGATCTCGCAGATGACCGGGTCCTCCCACTTCACCCACGACTGCCGGCTGCAAAGGAACGGCGCCGTCAGCAGACGGTCGGGCCGGCACAGCATGCGTGACGTCACGCCGACAAAGGCGGGCTCACCAGCAGGGTAGCGCAGTACAACGTGTTGTCCGACGACAGTGACATAGCCAAAGCCTAGAATTCGACTTCCATAAATTTAGTTAGCAATATCCGGCTGGCGAACAGGCATGCGCATGTGCAGACACACTCCTTGATTCGTCTGTCTGTAACCACGTCAGTAACATTTGCTGACAATGGAGCTTTCAAACGTCCCGCAGCATCCATCGAGAACATTTCGCCTGGATGGAAGCAAATCACGCGCTGCAGACGGCGCATGCCACGAGCGCACGCAAACGCCAACACCCGACACTGCACGGCCCAGGTGTGCACCGCACCACACCCGTGCAATGTCACCGATCAATGCAGCTGGCGGCCAGCTGGCTTACGAACTCCAGCAGCGCGGCGCGGCTGCCGACGACACCGCGCAGCCGCGTCCTAATCGCAGGTCCCGGTCGGGCCCGACGGCTTGCGTGGCAGTCAATGAGTGTGGCGATCGGTCTCCGGCACTCACCCCTTGTTGTTGTTGGCCTCGGAGTGTTTGGTCGACTCGACGCTACCGGTGCACACGGCGAGCCGTTAGTGAGAGGGCGGCGGACGCTGACAGCGACGCAGCGGAAGGGCAAACTCAGGGAACAAAGGACGAACGGCAATATGTTCTGGCGCCACTCGCATGGCTACTACGCATTATACAGTGGCAAGCCAAAACAAGCGCCAGCTACACAGATGAAACGTAAAAAGCATGGCAAACGCAACAACGCAAGAACATATAATGCAAGAACGCTTAGAAGAGCAGCGGAGAGTTAGGGCATACACAGTTCCGGATGCACCGGTTCTATGTTCGATACGCCGGTTCTATAAGGCGCATTCATGGATAAGTCGTGCAACTGGCCAGATCGCGGGAATCACACCGGTCTGCGAAACCTGCTCGAGCAGCTACAGGCGTCGAAACTTACCGACGACATCAGCACGGCACGTGAGTTCTGTCCTGAGAATCCAGGGATCGCGAGGGTCCCGCACCGGAGTGTGGGCATACTAACCTGCCTGACTAATAATGGCCCGGGGCAGTGTGCCGAACAACATACAGTATGTCGCACGGCATACAGTACGCCGCCCCAAACATCCGTGGGACGGTGCCGCCCCTCTGCCTGGCCAGCCGCAGCCCAGCTTCGCTGCGGACCAGCGGGGCCGGGGGACCCCCTGCCGAGCACGCCGCCGCCGCCTCTCACCCGGGTATGAGTGGGATGGGCTGGCCATCCTCGTCCACGAACTGCCCTCCTGAGGCGAGCACGTAGCGCTGGTGGAGCGAGCAGAGCGCCAGGCGGGCCGTGGTGGGCGTGTCCTTCTCGGCGCCGTCGGCGTTCTTCAGCGGCGAGAACTCGTCCTCGCGCAGCACCTCCCAGACGGCGAAGTTCCTGCGCCGCGGCGGGCGCCACTGTCACCAAACACGGCCGCGGAGGACACGGCCCGCAAAGGCACCTCAGCTCACACCAAGGAGCTTTTAAGGTATTGCGCCTACATGAAAGATAAACATCGCACCGAGACGGGTGCCACAGCGCGGAGGGAGAAGCAACAGAGCGCGTGGCATCCGTGCGAGTTCCTATTTCCCGCCGAGGACCTTTCACAAGGTACGAGCGACACAGACGAATGTCACTGTGACGGGACAGCGTTTATGTGTAGTGGAGGGCTGTGGGAATGGGAGAGTAAATAGGACACTTTCAGCGTACTACGAATCTCAGTTCTCAGAACAAAGACATAGCTTATTTGGCACCTAGCAGGCAGGAATTCGAGAAACATAACCATAAATGTTCCGCTTATAGCCAGCGTGGCCTGGCCGACAGAATACCATGGTCGTACTCTGATGACTTTAACCTGACAATCACACAAGTCGAAGCCATGAAAAAGCAGAATCTATTTCTCATCGCTGATGTGCATGACCACTGCAGGATGCTAAGCTCGTTGCGGACGCTACAGTCAGATCGGGTAATACAGATCCTTTGAACTGATGAACGGGTATAAGCACACACAGAATCAAAAGGACAATCTCACGTCCTCTTGCGCTCTACGTGAACACGACACTCACTTGGAGAACTGGAACACGTCGAACACGAACTTCTCCATCTTGATGCCGTTGGGCCGGTCCGGCTTCTGGGTCTGCCCCACCTCGTCCACGTACGGAATCTTCTTCTTGGCCACATGGTGCAGCAGCTCGGTCTCGTGCTCCCTGGTGACACGTGCGGCCCGGCTGGTGAGCGGGCCCGAGGCGGCTGGGCGCACAATGCACGTGACAAGTGCCGTACACCACGCGGTCGCCCGCGGTCGTTACAGCACCGCACGGCACGTAGCTAGTGGTCGGGCCGGGCCCCAACCTAAGAGCTCGTGTCTGTACTTGTATTTTAACAGAAATACGTGAAGAGCATCAGCTGTGAATCTACTAAGTTCAAATATGCTGCTTATCTGCGCTCTTTCATCACTAATATATGTTTGAACATATTACATTCCTACCCTTTCAACAGAGAAACAAACTTCAAAGCTTGAAAGATTGAACATACGGTTACTGTCACGAATTCCAGGCCAGCTTGTCAATAGATGCAGTACGCTAATGATTACAAATCGTGCAGCACAAGCACCTGGTACGAACATTACGAATAAAACCATCACCACGTCAGGCTATTTGAAACAATCCTGGAGCGTGCGTCCAGCCAGCACGTTTACCGTCAGCCCGGACAGGACAGCTGCCGGACATCTTCTGGGACTGATCGGAGTAAGCAGGACCAGTATGGGACAACCCGACCACCGTCTGCACATAACGGCGATGACCGCGGTCCCGGACGGCCGCGAGCGTAATTTACAGCCCTGACCGAGGACGACCGAGGTGGCGGGTGGCCACGAGCGTAATTAAAAGCGCCGGTCGGTGATCAGCACTGCCTGTGGCAAACACACCCGATAACCTATCTCAGGACCGCGCTGGACCGGCGCGCTCGCGCCGCCCCTCCCCGCCACCTGCGGGAGGGTCACACGGTCACCAGAGGCGCGCGAGACCCCACGCCACGCCCACTGCGGAAGCAGCGGCGATGGAGCCGAGGTCGCCTCAGCAGCAGACACGTGCGTGACGTCCAGCCAACACCGGGCAGCGGGCCGGCGCTAACCCCCCCCCCCCCCCCCCCCCGCCACACTGAGCAGGACACGGGCGCGGGCGTCTCCCACCTGACAACGTAGCGCAGGAAATCGGCCGTGAAGAAGTGGTTGCAGATGGAGCCGGCCGAGAACGTCAGGCGGCCGTCGGGGTTTCGCCTCTGGGCCGTCTTGAGCGTGATCTCCGAGTACTCGACCACCTGGTAGTGGCCGTCCACCTGGCAGACGACACCCACCGCCTCCGTCGGGAACGCCTTCTCCACCACCTGGCGGGGGCGCGGGGAGGGGAAGCCGTCAGACGTGGAACGTACGGCGCACTGGCGGGTGGGGCCGCCACGCTACGTGAGTGACGTAACGTAACGGCCCCAAGCACGTTGTAAACTCAGATGTCTACATCGACTGGATGCCGTGCGCTGACGGCAGTCTGGGTCTTAAGGCCTTCTAAAACCGGATGAACGCTGCATGTGGATTACTTGTTGGAGCTCACCATAACGCCGCGACTTGGTCATGTGGCCCCGATCCATTTTGTTCCGATGACTAAAGCGCATAATATAGCTCCTTTTATCATGGCAATGGGCGTTAATGCATGAGGTGAGCACGTAGCGCTGCCTCACGAAATCATCATTTGTCGTTGATCCGCGGTCCATTGAGTGGTTGACCCGCACGCACACACGAGCCACACGACCGAGCCCCTCCGTGGCGATCTCTGTGATCACCGAGCAGCACGCGCCAAGGGGTCACAGTCCGGTCGCGCGGGTCGCAGTGACTAACCCCCATCACCGACGTTCAAAGCCCCGCCGGCCGCGAACAACGCCCGAAGACACCGTCTGGACGGGGTCACGACCCGAGCGTCCCGCGGTGGATCGAGTGGCAAGTGCGCTGTCCGTGCACGCCTGGTGTAATCCAAACAGACGGGTTCCGCTTTTATAACCGATCGATAAGGCGGACGAGTCTGTCTGAAATCAACTCTGCACAAACAGCGCTGGCGCACGTGCTGCGGGTTCAGCGGCCTGCCCGCCGTCCACGCCAGGCCGGGTGCTCAGGAGATCCCTGCCTGCCCCGATGGACGGCTGCCGCGACACCGACGCGACAGTGGCTTCAGCTCGGCACTTCTAGAACGGTGTCATTTCGGGGTTGGATGTCAGCTGACCGTCGCAAAGGGGACATTTGAGCCACACACACTCACCTGTGATGTAAGCGACGCGTCCCACTGCTGTCTATCTAATAAGAGCCATTTTCCCAGACACATCCGGCGAAATACTGAAATTCAACTCAACTTACCTCGCTAGGTCTTCCTCCAAAGTTATCAAACCGGACACCAATATCACAATCGATCACGATTATCGCCATGCGCATCCGCCCGCGGAAGCATGGGCCAGTTTTCGTCACCCACCTTTTACCCAGTATGTTTACAGAACAGGTACGATCAATGATTGAAACATTTTCAAAACAAATATAATTCCCTACTCGATGATGTAGTAGAGTAACAGAGCTCAAAATTACGGAACCACGTATCAGCATCACATAACAAATCCCAATTACTCAGGTTTGACCAAAGGTGGTAGGGTGCAAAAGTATGGGCCCAAACACCAGAAATCGCGAGCCAATACAGAAAATCGTGATCCCACCCGGGACATTCATCAGCCAAGTTTCCCACAAGGACACTTACACAGCAGGAAAACAAGAACGGTACGCTATGTTCGCAGATTGGTTTTACACTACGCTACTCAAATATGACACCATAGTTGTTAATGAGCCCATTTCTTTCATTCTAAAAAATAGATGCTCTGGTTGTCTCTGTCCGCATAGGTTCAGCATTTGTCATTACTTTTGAAATAAATAAAAAATTGTCTAGCCGCCATATCCTGCTGGACACATTTGACGATCATGGAACCGATTTTTCACCTTATCGCTTTCGGTGTGCACTACTGCAGGCTAGTAGTCAATTTCGAAACACACAGCCAAGGTTGTGTTATTCTCTGGCCATGTCACGAGCGCGTCCACATGTCACGATGCACGTCACGTTACGTCGTACGTCCAGACACGATATCGTCACAGTGAGTCGACCCTTACCTCCCATGCCCCCTCCCCCCTCCCGCCGACGCTCAACACGCTCACCGCCGCCTGCTATCTCACCTTGGCACCGCAGTCAGCCCCGCGCGAGATGCAGTAGCCCATGAACACGGGGTCGGCCATCTTCACCAGGATGTTGTCCACGCAGTAGACGTGCAGGTACTGGACGCCGCGCTCGGCCATATCCTGCAGCATGTTCTCCCGCTCCAGGGCGCGGTAGAGGCCACCGTTGCCGTCTGGCGCGTGCGCCACCCGGTCGGGCGCCTCCAGGATGATCTTGCCGTCGAAGCTGAAGCACGGCAGCGTGCCCTGCTCGAAGAACACCAGGTCCTGCTTGTCCAGGCCGAAGAAGTCGTTCTTCTCGAAGAAGCGCACAGTGGGCTCCTTGGTGGACTCGCTGGTCATCACGTACCACGTGATGCGGCCGCCGGCGCGACCCGTCCGCTCGGCGGCCAGCCGCTGCAGCCGACGCACGCGCTCCGACTGCAGCTGGTACAGCGTCTTGCGCGACGGCAGGCCCACGTCGTACATGCCCTTGGGGTAGCTGACGCCGAGGCGCGTGCCCTGACCGCCGGCCAGCAGCAGCACGCCCACCTCACCGCGCGAGACCGCCTCCAGCCCTGTAGACAGCGGCCGCCACGCGTGAGCACGCCGGGGAGGGGCGCGCTCCACCGGAGCATAGGGAGAGGATCTCCAGACCTGGAGGCAGCAGTCGCTGCACGTGAACCCGAGGACGGAGGCGGCAGCGGACACATGTGACGACAGACGGGGAGGGGACGCACCACAGCAGGCCCAGGGGGAAGCCTACAGGCCTGAAGGCAGCGGCAGGCACACGCGACAAGCACATCCAGCAGCTACGCCCCTACCACAGGCCACCGTGCCGCCAGCAGAACCTGGATCAAGAAGCCCGCTGGGATGCAGGCGATCACTCTTTTCAAGGTCGTTGGAATGTTTCGCGTGATGGTTGTACGAGGCATCGTGGTCAGGCAGCACCCAGCTGCCCATTAGGAAGCGAATTCTGCACCACGCCAAGATTAATTCTCGAACGACTTCACTGCGTGTCCTGCCCAATTTAGCCCATGCAGATGCGTAGCGAGGATGAAGGAACACCTGCGCCTGCCTTGAGGACATTCAGAGGGGACGGATCTTTGGATCAATAGTGACCAAAAACAGCACTTCACGAACAAAGCCAACACCTGTGCCAGCATCATGCGTCATTGACGACAGCAAAGCCCGACACTATCCACCCATCGACGCATCAACATCAGAAAAACATGGTAATAAAAAATCGCGGTCACAGGGGGTGCCACAGAGTGCCACCGAACTGTCGGGTGGTCACACAAAGTGTATGTCGGGTGGGGGTGCATTAAGCACCGCTCGATTTGGCGCGCTGCCCCCCCCCCCCCGGGGGGGGGGGTGTGTGAGGAGCCCACTTTCGACCCGTCGCCCAGGTGCGACGCGGCGTTTTATGCGCCGCCCACCCCGGCAGGTGGTGAGCGAGCGGCGGCCCCGGCCGGCGCGGGACGAGTCCCAGGCCCGTGCGGCGGCGGCGGCGGTGGCGGCAAGGGGTACGCGTTCCATAGGACGAGACTTGGCGACCGCACGTCGTCAACCTCTAGTCTCTACCACTGTGAATTGTTGTGAATTGTCGGTGATGCCGGTGGATTTCCGCCATCGGGCGCTGACATCTGGAATTTCGTGCCGGCGCGCCCCCACCACCGGGACCCGGGTGCCCGGTAACACACATCGGCGAACCCCACGCCCGCGCCGGCGCCGGGTCTGACACACCCGCCGCGGCACGTACCGACGTCGTTGTAGCGCTGCAGCTCCTCGGGAGAGGAGCGCACCACCGAGCCGAACACGTCGGCCGGCACCGGCTTCAGCCGGTCGTCCAGCTTCTCCTGGTCCTCGGCCTCCTCCAGCGTGCTCCGGTAGAACGCGTTCACCTCCGGCAGGTCGATGCTGTCGGTGGAGCGGCGCTCAGTCGAGTGGGCGGCAAGAGGGATAAGCGACACATGCACCTACGCTACCTGTACTCAGCAGCAGCATGCAAGAACACGCGCATCGTGGGGCTATGCCACTACCCTGTAAGAATCAACAGCGATGGATCACTGGCTGAGGTTTCGGAGTTTAGGCGACGATCAAATAAGGAAGTAGGCTGGATCGAGGCAGCCTCATCCCATGACTATCACCGTCGTCCGACCTCAATCAAGCGGACAGCCAGGACTGCGGCCTGTATGTTCTGCGCCGAGGCCACCAATGGTGATGTTCGCTTCTCGACAGCAACAGGGACGCCACGAGGCGAGAGCGGGACGCGGACAGGCGCTCATGTCGAGCTCAGCTGTCCGCCGGCTGAGGAGGTCCTGACGGGGCGGGGAGGGGGCGGGGCCGGCAGCAGGGGCGTCAACACAGGTGGGGCGGCCACCTGATGCGGCACGGGCCGGCAACGAATCACCGGCCCACTCTGCACGGAAAAACTGCAGGGAGAGGGTTTCTAACATTAGCAAGCTGTCGGCAGCATGCTACTTTCGACTGACACGTCCTGACAAAACTAAGATAAGAAGACGTGACTCCAGTACCGGTAACCTTCGATCTGTGACTGGTACCGGCTTCTCCTGCCAGGCCTTAGCCTGCAAGCAATCAAGAGGTGACCACGTGTTGGCTAAACACCCCGGACGGCCATGACACCGGTTCTGCCGCTGAGCGCCTACACCGGTGAGCTCCGCTGCCCCGCCCGCTCCCTGGCCGTCATCGTCCGCCCCAGCCTGCCGCACTCACCCTCTGAGGTCATTGTAGAGCTTGCGCTGCCGCTGCGGCTCTAGGTCCGACCAGAACCGAAGCACGTGCTCCTGGCCGACCTTCTCTAGGTCGGCGCGCAGACTGTCCACGTCCATGCTGTCCTGGAGCGACGCCGGATGTCAGGAGAGCACACACAAGACGACGTCGGCAGGAGCACGCGCGCCGCTAGCGTAGTGCGACCGTGCTGACACAGATCACGGGAATGGTGGAGGAGACGTGCCTGAGCCCCCCAGTGGTTCGTTTCTACCTCTCGTTCGTACGCTCCTTCGTGCAGGTTCTGCAGGATACAGAGCTGGCGGGATCCTAGTGCGCATGACTGGCACAGTACAGCAATACAAACATCTACCAACGACTGGGAACGATCCCGCTCATCTGCGACGGTGGAGCGCTCCCAGCACGACACCCGTTCCCACTGCTGGTGCGGTCCGTCCCCAGCAAGCATGCCACTGTTCTCACTGCTGGTGTGGTTCATCCGCAGCCGCAGCTGCCCCCTCCACTTTCTCCCTTAGGTGACACCAAGTCCCAGATGCATTTAAAAGGGAGCAGGAAGTGGGAGTGGGAAACTACCGACTGGAGCAGCTGGGGTAGGCCGTGTATAGGAAATTTCTGTCTGGAGCAGGGGTGGCCAGTGGGTGAGAGACACCAGTCTGGGGCAGGGGTGGGCCGTGTGGAGGAAATTACTGTTTGGAGCAGGGGTGGGCCGGAAATGACAGACTGCCGTCTGCGGCAGGGGTAGGCCATAAATGGGAGATTACTGTCTGGGACAGAGTTAGGCCGTGTGGAGGAGATTACTGTCTGGAGCAGGGGTGGACCGTGAGTGGGAGAAGCCAGTCTGGAGTAGCGGTGGGCCGGGTGTAGAAGATTATTGTCTGGGACGATGGTGGACCGTCAGTGGGAGACTACCGTCTGGGGCAGGGGTGGGCAGTGCGGAGGAGATTACTGTCTGGAGCAGGGGCGAGCCGTGTGTAGAACATAACTGTCTGGGACGAGGGTGGGCCGTGAGTGGGAGACGCCAGTCTGGAACAGGGGTGGACCGTGTGTAGAATATTACTGTCTGGGACGAGGATTGGTAGTGATTGGGAGATTGGTAGATTGGTAGTGAGTGGGAGATCACTGTCTGGGACAGGGGTGGGCTATGAGTGGGAGATTACTGTCTGGGACGAGAGAAGGCCGTGAGTGGGAGATTACTGTCTGGGACGAGGGTGGCCGTGAGTGGGGGACGTCAGTGTGGAGCAGGGGTGGGCCGTGAGTGGGAGACGCCAGTCTGGAGCACGGGTGCACCGTGTACAATATTACTTTTTGGGCCTAGGGTTGACCGTCAGTGGGAGATTACTGTCTGGGGCAGGGGTGGGCTATGAGTGGGAGATTGTTGTCTGGAACAGGGGTGGGCCATGAGTGGGAGATTACTGTCTGGAACAGGGGTGGGCCGTGAGTGGGAGATTACTATCTGGGACGAGGGTGGGACATGTGTGGGAGATTTCTGTCTGGAGCAGGGATGGGCTATGAGTGGGAAATAACTGTCTGAAGCAGGGGTGAGCAGTGTGGAGATTACTGTCTGGAGCAGGGGTGGGCCGTGAGCGGGAGACTACCGTCTGGGGCAGCTGGGGTGGGCTCTGTAGAAGAGATTGCTGTCTGGGACGAGGGTGGGCCGTGAGTGGGAAATACTGTCTGAGGCAGGGGTGGACCATGAGTGAGAGACACCAGCCAGGGGCAGGGGGTGGGCTGTGAGTGGGAGACTACCGTCTAGAGCAGGGGTGCATGGCGTACAGGAGTCTCCGCTTAAAGCACAGACTGGTAGCCCGTGCGTGACTCCTGTGGGCGGGCAGACCCACCCCTGGTCCGGGCCGTACTCGGGGGTGCCTGTCCAGTGTTCGGGGCTGGTGCACTTGTTTACGGGGCGGCTCGGCGGCGGCCCTACCCCAGGCGTCACCCCAGGGCTCTCACGGGAAGGGGAGCCGACGGCGCGGGCGATCCTGACCGCCACGGGCAACGTCGGCTCAAGGCCACCGAGCGCGGCGCGCTCCCGTACCTCATGACGCCGGCGACCGGGGTCAAATGGAGCGAACCCGTGAGCGGGGTCGAATTGAATGGGGTGCATTGGAACGGATTGGGCTCACGGTAGCAGGTGGTCTCAACTTTACAGTAACACCGTATGGACTGTACCAGGCTTTAAGCAAGGCGCACCAACGCCTGACTGGTGATAAGCGGGGAAGGAGCACGGGGAAGCCAAACATCGCTGCCGTTGTTTACAAGGATGGCACTTTATCGCGCCCAGATCCAGAGATGAGCAAACATATACGGTGGAAAAGAATCCTGTACGTTAAGCGGTTTGCTCATCGTTCCTGAGTGCATCAAATAGCCAAGTGATGGTGCGTCAGACGTGATGCCGTCTTTAGATTTCTCTTCGTTCTGCATAGAAAAACGGACATCAAAAATCACATTCAGTGCCATAAAAGTTGGAAAAGTATACCCTAATGCGCCATCGCTCCGAACAACTTCAAGGAAACCTCTGCTAGGCTGGGTCAAACGAGCACAGTCATTATGCGAGCAATTCCCTGCTTTCCAACTTAATACACAATGGGAAAAAAATGAAACGACACCCATCCGTCGTCTATAGCTTCTCCCAGGTCCCGCCAGAGAAGGTGATATCGGAATCCCATTTATCGCGACCCTCATACCCAGGCCAAGTAGAAGAAACAACGGAAACATACCACCACACAGTCATCAACGCAATACCCTTTCACACCCACTCAAAAAAAGTAGCTACGTTGCGGAGGCGCCCAGCGAGAGCAGCGACCGCCTCGAGCACGGCGTTGCATGCTGTGCCGGGCGACACCTCCGCGCGCCACAGCTGGGAGCTCCGCACCTGCCTGTGATCGCCTCCTGCGTCCCCGCACTCGTAACAGACCAACGCACGCGCACGGCACCGATCCGGCCCGGCCGCCCGCCGCGCCGTTATATACTAGAAACGAGCAGGGTTATCGCCGTCGACCGACCCGACACCTACCGGCGCCGGACTGAAACAGTCCCGGGTCGGCGCGGCTCGTTCGGCCCGCGGCACGTGAGGCCAGGCCCGTCGCTGCGCATGCGCGGTCATCCACTGGCTCCGCCACGGGTGGAGGGGGTGGGACGGCGGGCTTTCAACGATGCGGAATTGAACCTTACACAGATAGGCGTTGGCTAAAGAAGAAACATTTTTAAAGCCCTGAGCGCCCACTCAATAAAGTTGGGCCCATGCTGGGGCCCCCGTTCAGTAACGAAGCAGTCTTTCAAACCTTGGGGTACACCGACCGACAGATACTCGGACAGAACTTTTTACCGGAGACTGATCACCTTGGGTAATAACGGGGACATCACAAAGAAGTCAGTTAACCGGAAATCCCACGTACTTTCGATAACTGCGCGACGATAGCGACCACGATATGTTCTGACACTTTCATATGTAACTAGTATACATATATGTATCCTAATTTTCCGTTCGGAAAATGGCCCAATGTCACAAAGCTGTTTGGTTTTTAATAAAGACGTCAACGATCTTTAATACCTGGCTCAAATTTTGCCGAGATCCGCACAGCGTAGTTGTTTCGGAGAACATCACTTATACCATGTAGCGGCTTCAACTGGAGTTTCCAATGAAAGTTTACTTTCAAATACGCGATGCATCTTAAGATCGTGGTAAGTCTCCAACATCGTCTTTTGTGTGCTTGCCTTCAGTATATATGTATTTGTGTTCAACCCGTTAAAGCCAGGCCAGAATTAAGCAGTCCTAAAGTCATGGAACATCCACTGAAACAATACTCGGCTTAAATCTGAAAACGGGGGCGCATACAGAATTTCGCGACGTAGGGGGGCACAGCTCTGAAAACCTATCTAAGCGCGCCGCGGGCATCAAAACTGCTTGCATGGCGTAAAAGAATAACACGTGTTCCCAATCTGATTATTTTAATATGTGTCCACGAATTTGTGCATGAAAATTTATTCGCCACATGTTATCACATGCAGGAGGTTTGATTAATGGAGGGGGGTACGTCCTCTCGAAGGCCACTATATAAATAAGACTACTATAAGGGGGGGGAAAAGGGAGCTAACTGCTGGCTCTTCGGGTCGACATTAAGAGCGCGCTGGTGACAACCGCGCTCGAGGCTCCCGTGGTCAAGGCTGGAAGCAGGACGCGCATCATACAACATGAACCCAACGCAACTGGATCACCGACATACAGCAGAGAACTTGAAGGCAATTCCAGGTGGGGAACATGACGGCTTTCGGGCATTTACGTATTGCTCCAGGGTAGTTCACCGGTGGCGGACATCTGTGCTGAATGAATATATCTTCCACCGAAATTAATTTTTGTTTCCTTTACATTCCACTCGCAATCCGCCCCTTCATTAATGAGGCTGGATAATATACGGCTGGTCAGGTCAGGTCAGTGACGACTTCAATTCACCAACTTGGGGGAGGCAACGCACTGCAGCCCGTTGTCCGGTTACGTTCAATTACGTTTCACACGATGGAAGATTGATTGCAAAATGTAACGAACGTAAATCGTGTCGCGAAACACAAACTTATCCGGGTGATGAATACACCATTTAACCTACTGTCAGAACGCCTGCATTCCATTTTTTAAAGATTTGTTCCGAACCCTCTGAATAGATAGATTTCTGGGATCAGAGCTCACGCTAAGCAGGGCTTGTTGTGTGAGCTCTGACCCGTACCACCCGATCGCATAATTCCATGTCAACGGCAGAATTTCGTGGCAAAAGCTTAACGTGTCGCATTGCTCGGCACGGTCCGTCCTGCCCTCTGACGTCAACTGACTTTCGGCGCGACCGCTGCCACCGGCCGCAGGCCATACTAGTCAAGGGCAAATAGCGCGCGCCTAAAGCGACTAGAACCCACCGCGCCACGGGTGGGTGCATCGGAGGGCAGGCGCTCCAACCAAGTGGGCCACCGGGACGGCAATTCGTGAATGACCTTCCGGATCTTCAAGGTTAATGCGAAGAATTTGGTATCAACAAGGCATCATGATCACGCCTCGAAGCAACGTGCTATTTTCTACAAACGGGAGGCCGCAAGGGAGTGAATGTCGAGGAACAGGGAGGGTCATGCTGCCACATCACGACTGCTGCTATAAACATGGCTACAAACGCAGATGCTACCAGACCACATCTACGCCGCATAACTTCTACGGCTCAGAAATCCTACGGGCAGCCCCTGCACACAAAAAACCCTCGGGCGTAATATCTATGCGACGGTACTCGTATACGGCGAGACCACTACGGAAAATCCCACATGAAATCACTTACAATGACAAAACGTCCGTTGATTTAACGTCTACTGACGACACTTCCACGCCGCCGACGTTCTGCAAACAAAGCTCCTTCACGGCGTGATCGATAGGGATACAACTTTTATCAAACGAGAGGGTCGGCCGTCAAAACTGTTGCGGAAAAAGACATCGGCATTCCATGTTTACACGTGTTTTATCATGCACACATAGGAGCACGCGCAATCTTGCCTAGCAATGTTAGATTAGGTTCGGTTACGTCGCAGTAGTTCTCTTTTAGAAAGCGACAGAGTAACATCGGGTAGGGATTTTGTCTGCGCGAGTCTTGCAGCGTACAAAGTTTTTCCACGATATTTTTGCCAGTAGAAGAAAATGCTGTGTGGAGTTTTGTCTGGCGCCAGTTATCACGCTCAGCGGCAATACCTGGCATTCTGTGGCGCGTCGACTGCAAATGGTCAGGCAGCGTCGTGGCAATGTTGCACGGAGTTTTTGCCGGTGGCTGCGGTGCCATGCAGCAGTTTTTGTCACGAGCCGTCAAAGAATTGTACTGCGCACGAGCTTTCATCGGATAATTTTGTGTCGACAGACAACGGGTGTAGAGTGGCAGCTTACGCCACATCAGCTTTGACATGTACCGCTAAATAGGAGTAAACGTTTTGCTAGGAGCCGTGTCGTGAGAATATGGTCGGCACCAGTTGTACCCAGCAGTTTCGGGGCGGAAAAGAAGAAAATCGAGCAGGCTCATAGCGAAATTCCGAATTCAAGCATTTGCTAAAAACATCCCAAAAACTCAAAGAACGAAATGGACAATAAGTGCCTGCCAGACTACGCTACTACGACGAACGTTTCCACTCGCAGCGCTGCCACCAGCGTACAAGACGTGACACAGGGAAGTCAAGGAGGGGGGGGGGGGGGCACGGCGCCGCCGGTCACAGAGCGGCGCCCACATCGACCCACATCACAGGCCCATCTCCTGGCGACCCGTGCGAACGAGGGAGCGCGCGCCAGATAGCGCACCCCGGCGCCATCAGGTCACCCTTCACTGGGCCGCGGCGCGGCATCCGTGGGAAGCGCGGCGCTCCGTTCCGCCGCACGCGCGCACTGGACACAGAAGAGGTGGGGCCGGAGCGGCAGAGGGCGCGGTATGGCGGGACACTCGGGAGAGCATGCGTGCTTAATGATCATGGCGGCGTGGACCAGCTGGCGTCAGGACTCCACGTGCATCACTTGTTTGTGACACAGCGTCACTCGGACAGGTCACCTGTTCACAGCCATGTAAATATGTTTCCCAATGCCATGATAACTTGCTGTAATGCATCTGACATTGCCACATTCCAGGCGTGCGTCGAAACTTTCATTCGATAACAGTGCATGAAAAAGTGACGTTTGTGTTTCTGTGCTTAAAGCAATGTTGTGATAGTAGAGATTGCCACTAGATCAAAAGCAGGATTTCGTGCCCCACAATGTCTCCAGAAGGTCATTTGTTAACCAAGTTTGTGCTGCAATACAAGGTTTTGCCTTTCACTTAGTCATACTCCGGAGTATCACGTTTCTTGGGCTACAAAAAGACTTACAAACATCCCGACATTTTTAACAAAGTTCGATAATCCCAACCGCGATACCAACAAGCGAGACGCCTCACCGTCATGGTTTGGGACGACCCGTGCGTGTAAATGCCGCCACTAAAAATGCTGGGCAAACCGGTCAAGTGTCGAGAACTCTATCTAATCTGATGCTTGAGGGCGCCGCACTTGGCGGGATCACCATCTTGACCAAACGCTGTTTGGCGCGCGCCTGACATCTCGTTGTTCCATTGACCCCAAAAGCACGGTGCACGCCGCCCCCATATTTACACGATGATGATAACAAGTCGGTCATCGACGCGTCCAACCGCAGCGGTCAAGAGCGCGACACGCACTTGCATGAATACGAGCGTAGTTCTATCGTTGCTTTCTACGGAGCGACAGCCGGGACAGTGAAGGAGGACTTACTGCTACAGCATGAGGTGTGGCCAGGAAGCAGTAATGGTGTAAGGCTGAGGATATTTTTGTCGCATATTTTACGGCACATGGTCACGTCTTGACCTTACTGCAGGGCGCAAGTTTTCCGTCTTGTCGCTGGACGACGTTAATTAATGATGGTTAAACATCCACATGTCATTCAGTGAAGGTGATGACTTGGGTCTCAGCCCTTGGGCCTCTAAAACCATGTGGTTATTCAGTGACCTGTGCCATTTACTAATGCATATGATGACATATTGGGGCAAATGACCTTTGATGGAGCGTGTAGGGCAATGAAGCAAAAACATGTAAATTTGGGCCTGTTTGTTTTCAGCACAATGCATATGTGATAGCAGGAAAAAACAGTGTGTAAGTGT